>NC_053160.1:110974427-111264427 GCF_016835505.1 Polypterus senegalus | reverse complement strand
ATCTTTTTCGGTATACTAACACTATGCTACAGATGTTTCAGCTTGTACCAGTCAAAATGGGTGATGGTGTTGTGCATCTCAGTGTGTTCGTGATAGTTAAACTATAGATTGTTTAGAACTGCTTTAACCCAGAGTCTAAGGTGGATGATTAAGAACCTTTATAGTCATTCAATTCACTGGAGTTATCCTTCTCTTTTTCTGAAACCCACCAAGACAGCTTCTACAGCAATAGGGCTACCTCCATACTAAAACTGGGTATTTGCTGATTAAATCAATTAAACTAACTGGTACACGTCCCGATCATTTTAAAACAAATTCCTTTAATGCTAGAATTTCTGTAACCTACGTAAATAGTTTCAATGCTGAGCCACCTTAAATTCCCTTGTACCTTGTCAGCAGTGTCTTTGGTGCCTGCTTCTTGTGCTGATTGAAAAATTTGCTAAACAATCCGCCTGAGGCAGCTGAAGTCAAGTCAGACACAATTCTCAAAGCTGGGAGTAAGGTGTTTGAAAGTGTATGGGGAAAATAATATATCATTATTTGGAATACAATTATCTGTGTAATTATAGGATGGCAAAAAATGCATGTCAAGAAATGTTGAATGCATAACTAAAACTTTTTTTTCATGTTATAATAATTTATAAAATGTTGATGTGAAGTGTATAATGTGTGAAGACTGAAGTTCAAATATTAAACACTTTCACACAAGGTATAACAAATCGAGTGCATTTTTCTTCAAGACTATGACTGAAGAAAAAGAAATTTCTTAGGCTCTCTGGTAGGCCATTACAGAGCTGTGGAGCAGCGGCTGCAAAGGCTCGGTCACCCATTGTATGATGTTTGGTCACGCATCGGGGCGGGCGGTGGGTATTTGCAAAACGGAGGTTTCTTGCAATGGATTGTAGTATTAGGAGTTCCTTCAGATATTGTGGAGCATTTCCATGGATACACTGGTGAGTGAGTAGACAGAGTTTATATTCGATACAGAGGTGGATAGGGAGCCAATGAAGTGACCGAAGGATTGGTGAAATGTGTTCATATTTCCGCACCCTCATCAGGATTCTTGCAGTACTATTTTGAATTACATGTTATTGGCAATGTGTAAAAACTGAAGCCTAACTATCAATCAATACGAAGTAGACATGTCTGCTTAGTGCAGAGGTAAGTACTGTTGCCTCATAATGAAAAGGTTGTGGGTTCTTTACCAGGTCCTCCTCACATTTACCATTTTAAGTAGCGAGATGCTATTATTGTTACTATAACAGAATATGATAAAATGCACATTTCATTTGAGTCTGCAACAGCCGGTGTAAATTTATGGTACTTGCAAAAGTTGCCGCTGAAGGGATCAAAGCAGACACACAAACACAGCCGAATCATTTCTTCTTGGTGTCATGTTGAGCAAACGGAGACACTGCAGTGTATGAGTGGATGTTACATTTCCTTGCACATGGACATTCACTTCAACATGTCAATTGAATTAATTTGTTTTGTTTTTTTTTTAGTATTCAAGAATCCAAACTGAATAGAAAAATTGTTCAAATTACATGTTGATGTGAATGTCTGTGTGTGAGGTAAAAGTAACATCTTTTACAAGTACCATAAATTTACACAGGATGTTAGACTTGCATCAAATATGTTTTTGTTATATGATGATAGCAGCTCACTACTTAAAGCGTTAAATACAAAGAAGACATGGGATTTGAACCTATTACTTTGCTATTTCCAAATGGTAGCTTATCCACTGAGCCATCTACGCAGAACAGCTTTAAAACTGTGACATTGGTTGAAAATGAGAGGTGCAAATATACACATGCATACGAATGTCTTTTATTTTGTACCAACTGATAGTTGTGCTTCAGCAACATGTCAATTGAGCAATTTCTTTCTTTTTGTGTTTTTGTTTTTTTTTTCTTTTCTTGAATAAAAAAGCACGTGTGTGTGTACACATTTTATTTTATTTTTTTTTTAAACCCCTTTTGTGAAAGTGTTTCTTGGATATTTGGGCTTCACAAATCCCACACTTCAAAATTATGTCGTCACTACTATAACATATGAAAACCATTTTCTGTTTCAGCTGTTAGTTAAGCATTTCTTGCCCTGCATTTCCTCTGTCATTCTATATTTATACATTGTATGTATTTAATAAAGTGTTCACAGCTTCTGGTTGCTGGCATAACAGTTTATAGCCAGATATTATATCCAATATAAAATTACACATGCTTCACCAATGCAGATTTACAATTCTGTTTGATTATTCTGTTGCAGCCTACCCTTACATTTCCTTTTTTAAGCCTTTCTAAACTCTGACAGTCTGTTCCCTTTGAACATTCATTAAAATCTGTTTTTCCTTATCATAATGGTTGTCTTTTTGTTGTTAAGTAAGATATTTGAATCACTACTGATGTAAGGTTTATTGCTAGAATATCTCTGCACTCTCTCAATGGGTAAGGTTTTGTTATATTCACATATGAATTTTTTTTTTTTTTTTATCTTTTAAAGCCTTCTGATGCTTTGATTACTGGGAAAATTAAAAATGTTGAATGCGTCTTACTGGCAAGGTAAGGTAAAATCTTTAATTCATATGTTTTTTTTTTTATTTCTGTTTAAATAGCAAAGTACAAAATTAAATGTACACAATTTAAATTGTAGTGATAGATACATTTCTCATATTGTCTAACACTGATACTTTGCAGGATTTTCTTGTCCTCTAGTTGAATTTTAGGTAGTGTGTTATGTATATATATATATATATGTGTGTGTGTGTGTGTGTATGTATGTGTATATGTATATACACACACACATATATATATATATATATATATATATATACACATACACACATATATATATATATATACACATACACACATATATATATATATATATAGCTTGTGTAGAAGCATAAAATACGCCGAAGATTTTCACCTTGAAAGAAGGCTTTCAGGAGTCCGAGGATGAGCAAACAAAATAAATAGCTTTATTGCAATAAAACGATAACACGGACTCAACCCAATTCAGCCAAATCAGGCAGAGCCCTGAACAGTTCAAAAATCACAGTTTATATATCATTTCTTATCATTCTGACCTTGCTAGAAGCAGCCTATTCGCTACTTCCCCTGACTCCTTTTTCTGTAGCTGGCTAATTAACTTTTATTTTTCTTATTTTCTGTCAATTATCTTTTATTTTTATGCTTCTCTATTGTTTAGGTTGGCTGAGAGCCAACAGGTATACAGTAATCCCTCCTCGATCGCGGAGGTTGCATTCCAGAAAATCCGCGAAGTTGAAACCATATGTTTGTATGGTTTTTTTTTATATATTTTAAACCCTTATAAACTTTCCCACACTGTTAACATTATTAGAGCCCTCTAGACATGAAATAACACCCTTTAGTCAAAAGGTTAAACTGTGCTTCATGACAAGACCGAGATGACAGTTCTTTCTCACAATTAAAAGAATGCAAACATATCTTCTTTTCAAAGGAGCGCCGTCAGGAGCAGAGAATGTCAGAGAGAGAGAGCGAGATAAAAGCAAACAATCAAAAAATCAATACGTGCTTTTAAGTATGCTGAAGCACCGCAATAAAGCGGCATTTTGTAGAGGAGCGTCCGTATCCTCTAGGCAAACAGCCTCTGTGCAAACAGCCCCTCTGCTCACACCCCCTCCGTCAGGCGCAGAGAATGTCAGAGGGTGAGAGAGAACGAGAAAAGCAAACAATCAAGCACCGCGCGGGATGCATATCTTATATCATTGAGGAGTTTTAATTAATATGTAATACATGCTCTGATTGGGTAGCTTCTAAGCCATCCCCCAATAGCGTCCCTTGTATGAAATCAACTGGACAAACAAACTGAGGAAGCACATACCATAAATTAAAAGACCTATTGTCTGCAGAAATCCGTGAACCAGCGAAAAATCCGCGATATATATTTAGATATGCTTACATCTAAAATCCGCGATAGAGTGAAGCCGCGAAAGTCGAAGCGCAATATAGCGAGGGATTACTGTATTCCCTTCTTCCATCCTAGACCTGTCATTATCTCATCGTTCTCCCTTCCTGGGTCCTCTCGGTAGCTTTTGACAGCTAAAGTTAAGCTGTCATTAAAATAGAAATAAGGCATTTGCCTTTATTTAGCCATTTGTTTAGCAGGCCTAGCTTGCATTAATATTTGCACTAAGGTGTTAATGCTTATATTTTCCCATATGTATTTATGGTAATACATAAATATACTAATTTTATTTTCTATACTCGTTAAGCCTTGAACTTCATAGACATGTGTGTCCAATCATGAGAAAAGGTATTTAAGGTGGTCAGTTGCAAGTTGTGCTTCCCTTTGAATCTCCTCTGACAGCATGGGATCCTCAAAGCAACTCTCAAAAGATCTGAAAACAAAGATTGTTCAGTATAATGGTATAGGGGAAGGCTACTAAAAGCTGTCTATGAGGTTTAAACTGTCAGTTTCAACTGTAAGGAATGCAATCAGGAAATGGAAGGCCACAGGCACAGTTGCTGTTAAACCCAGGTCTGGTAGGCCCAGAAAAATACAGGAGCGGCATATGCGCAGGATTGTGAGAATGGTTACAGACAACGCACAGATCACCTCCAAAGACCTGCAAGAACATCTTGCTGCAGATGGTGTATCTGTACATCATTCTACAATTCAGCGCAATTTGCACAAAGAACATCTGTATGGCAGGGTGATGAGAAAGTAGCCCTTTCTGCACTCGCACCACAAACCGAGTCGCTTGTTGTATGCAAATGCTCATTTAGACAAGCCAGATTCATTTTGGAACAAAGTGCTTTGGATTGATGAGACAAAAAATGACTTATTTGGTCATGACAAAAAGTGCTTTGCATGGCGTAAGAAAAACCCTGCATTTCAAGAAAAATACTTGCTACCTACTGTCAAATTTGTTGGAGGTTCAATGATGCTGTGGGGCTGTGTGGCTAGTTCAGGGACTGGAGCCCTTGTTAAAGTAGAGGTTCAGATGAAATCAACCCAATATCAACAAATTCTTCAGGATAATGTTCAAGCATCAGTCACAAAGTTGAAGTTACGCAGGGGTTGAATATTCCAACAAGACAATGACTCAAAACACAGTTTGAAATCTACAAAGGCATTCATGCAGAGGGAGAAGTACAATGTTCTGGAATGGCCGTCACAGTCCCCTAACTTGAATATTATCGAAAATTATGGGATGATTTAAAGCAGGCTGTCCATACTTGGCAGCCATCAAATTTAACTGGAGAGATTTTGTATGGAAGAATGGTCAAAAATACCTCCATCCAGAATCCAGACACTCATCAAAGGCTATAGGAGGCGTCTAGGGTCTGTTATATTTGCAAAAGGAGGCTCAACTAAGTATTGATGTAATATCTCTTTTGGGGTGCCCAAATTTATGCATTTGTTTAATTTTGTTATGATACATATTGCATATTTTTTGTTAATCCAATAAACTTAATGTCATGGCTAAAATACTACTGTTCCCATAAGGAATGCCATATACTGTATTAAAAGGAAGTTGCAACTTTGAAAGCTCAGCCAATGATAAAAAAAAATTCCAAAGAATTAAGAGGGGTTCCCAAACCTTTTCATATGACTGTACACTGTGTGAACAATTAGGCAAGTTGTATTTCTGAGGATTAATTTTAATATGGAGCAAATACAGTGCTATCAGTCAATCCAAAATGTTAAACCTGAAACCTGAATGTTTGTTTTTTTACAAAGGAAATGTGAGTGTGAACATTCCCAGGTGAATACATATGTGTGCACAATTATTAGGCAAGTATTAGTGTGCAAAATTATTACTCAACTAAAGGAAAAATGAAAAATTTCCCATCTCAATTGTTGTTTTCATCTGTTATAGTGAGAATTATAAGCAACTCAAAATTTACAAAGATACATTTCTGACATTTCCAAAAAAACAAAACGGTGACCCTTCTTTTTAATAACAACCATAAGTTTTCCATTCATAGTCTGTCTGTTTCTTGATCAACTTTTTGTACAGCAGCAATCACAGCCTCCCAGAAGAAGTGTACTATTTTCATTTCACCTTAAATCTCCAATTTAAGAATAGCCTACAAGTTCTCAATAGAGTTTAGGTCAGGTGAGGAAGGGGGCCATGTCATTATTCTTTTGAACTTTAAGGCCTTTACTGGCTAGCCATGCAGTGGACTACTTCGATGCATGTGATGGTGCATTGTCCTCCATAAAAATCATGGTGGTCTTGAAAAATGCAGGCTTTTTCCTGTACCACTGCTTGAGGAAAGTGTCTTATAAAAATTGGCAGTAGGTTTGGAAGTTGATTTTGAGTCCATCTTCAACCCAAAAAGGACCAACTAGCTCATCTTTAATACCAGCCCATACCAGTACCTCATCTCCACCTTGTGCTCTGTGCCCATTACTGAACCAGCCACGGGCCCATCCATCTGGTCTGTGAAGAGTCACTCTCATCTCATCAGTCCATAAAATCTTTGAAAAATCCGTCTTCATATATTTCATGGCCCAGTCTTGACGGTTCAACTTATGTCTTGTTCTGGGGTGGTTGGGTTTCAGCCCCCCCTTACCTTGGCCATGTCTCTTGAGCACTTTGTACTTCTGGGAACTCTAAGTTGCAGTTCTGGAATATGACAGCACTGGAGGATAATGGGTTCCTGGTAGCTTCATGTTTGATTTTTCTTAAATCTTTGGCAGTGTGGAAATGGCCCGGACACAGACAGGCGGACATGTTGTTTCACCCACAAACACGTTTATTTACAAATATTTACAACAGTCAGGTGCACACAAACCCCCCAAAGTCCTGCCCAAACAACCCCTTTCTTTGGGCTGCCTCTACTCTCTCTTCTCCTGCCTTGTCCTGCCTCCACCCGACTCCAGCCTCGAATGAAGGGAGGTGGCCCCTTTTATCCGCACCCGGATGTGCTCCAGGTGCTCCCCAGCAATCTCCCGCTGACACGCCCCAGTGTGGCGGAATTGTCGGCTGTTCTCCCGGAAGCTCTCCGGGTGTCCCTGCTTCTCTCCCCCAACCCCCCCAGCACTTCCTGGTGTGGCGGAAGTGCTGAGGTCCAGAGTTCCCAAGGCATTGAGGCGCCCCCTGGTGGTGACCACGGGCCCCTACAGGGTTGGGCTTCCAAGCCCTCTACCCGTGGCCCCCAAAGCAACCAGGGTGGCGGCCCCCACGTCATCCAGGGCGGCCGTAGACCCTCTTCCGGTCCTTCAGGGCATCCCTGACAGCAGTTAGTTAGGGTCTTTTTTTCTCAACACGTTTCTTGTGACTCTGTTGACTATTTGTAACAAAACGTTTGATGGTTGTGTGATCACGCCACACTATCTTAGCAATTTCAAGAGTGCTGCAACCCTCTGAAAGACGTTTTACAATTTTAGACTTTTCAGAGTCGGTTAAATCTTGTTTTGGCCCATTTTGCCCGATGAAAACCAGCTACCTAATAATTATGCACACCTTGATATAGGGTGTTGATCTCCTTAGGCCACACCCTCCCTAACTGCACAAGTACACATCACCTGATATGCTTAAATCCAATAAGCATTCACTTAATACAGCTTGGTAGGTGGCTTCCCTGATCTAACCGAAACCAATGTACGTACTTATTTCGGTGGTATGATGCCACTGTCAGCCGCCATATTGAATTTTCCAACATCACTAATTCTCCAACTTCCCGTATTAGTAGAAGGCTGAAATTTGGCAGGCTCATTCCTTACAGCTTACTTACAAATATTGAACTTTATATTGAACTTTTCGACAGTCTTTGTTACTTATGGGCCCATCTTCAAGAAATTTGGTACACAGGATCCCAACGCT
Source organism: Polypterus senegalus (assembly GCF_016835505.1). Lineage (NCBI taxonomy): Eukaryota > Metazoa > Chordata > Cladistia > Polypteriformes > Polypteridae > Polypterus > Polypterus senegalus. The sequence continues at coordinate 111,256,605 of NC_053160.1, read as the reverse complement.
AACTGAATCCTACTTACGTACATATATACGTCCATAGCCTGCAGCTCGGTCATCGTGTGAGGCGGCGTTGGGTCTTCCATCCCAATGCCTCCCACGTTGTTGGCTGCCTGCCTATATAAGGCTGTCCGTCGCTCCAGTCTCTACATTCCCTTCCTTGCTTGGCCACGGGATTCACGTCTCCCTACTGATAACTATAGCCTTTTTGTTTAATCCACGGCTTCTCCGCTGTTTTATTGTTTGTTTATTGCAATTATAATTATTGTATAGGTGTTTTACACTTACTTTACATTGCTCAGGTACCCATTTCCTTTATCATTCCAACCCCTATTACCATGTCTATCGAGATGATCACTATCGATCAAAGAACTATCACTTACCGAGTGGTTTCCATGCCCGGAGATGATACCTACCTTTTCCATTCTCTTTGTTGCATATTGCACGGCCATATCAGGCTCACTCTTGATATCCAGAGGAACATTGTGTCTTATGTATTGAATGACTGGGACAGGTTCAAGGTGTGGACTGATGACGGTACAGGAGATAATTATACTACACAGGAGCATTATAAGAGTGAAATGCTTAAGCCCTTCACCTATGGTTCTGCATGTGAGTTGATGGCTGCCGCTGAATTGTTCGATTGTCGCTTTCAAGTGTACCGAAATGGCCAAATGTTTTACACCTTTCGACAACCGCCAATGCCTCTTAATCATCTTAGATTCACAGGTGACGATTTCAGTAGTGGACACTTTGATGTTTATGAATGTTTAAACTCTCAAAAGCTGGATGTTATTTTATCGCTGAAACCGGTTGTGTGCTTACAACGCTTGACAGATGCCGAATGTCACTTCAATAGAACAAATCCTGCAAATACTTTCATAATTGAAACAAACCATGAAACTCAAACCGATTATGACAGCAGCAATCCAAGCTGTGAGATTTGAGACAAGATTACTGTTCACATGGCCAACTGTAAGTTGCATGCTCAAGAGTAAGCTCAGAGCACAGCTTGGTCATGTTACAACCGGAGGGCATATTTTCCCTCAGTTTAAAATGGTAAAATTTTCTTCTTAATAAAAATTTTAATGCAGTATTTCGCCGCTGCGAAGCGCGGGTATTTTGCTAGTATATATATATAATATCCTTTATCTCACATAGGTAATAGAAGCATTGCATAACGACATGATACTTTTAATGGTCTGATATACTATCTTCTCTGTCATTGTGGCTGCTTTTTTTTGTTCCCTCACTGACAAAGGCAGTATGCTAGGGAAAAGCAAGCAGTTGAAATTAATGTTTGTTTTTTTTTTTGATTTTTTTTCCCCAAGGTGTGATTTAACACTAGAATTACCAGAGCCTACGAAAAAACTCGTAATTCCGTCCCACCTTAAACTGCTTCTTAAATCCCTTCACACTTCTCCGCCAGCGCCCTTTGTCTTCTAAATGTGCTGATAAAGAGAAGCTAGGAGCAGCCGGCTATTCCATCCCCCCACCAATTTAGAATGTGCACGAACTTCAGCTTGATTGAGTATCTGGGAATGAAGTGGAGTTTTAGAGTGGAAATAATAGATTGTTGTTTGGAACACACGCATTTCATGTCTATTCCGTTTCTACAGTAATCTGTGTCAACACATTGTTAAAACAGAAACGTTTTTTATCTTCTAGTAGTAGATGACAAAATGTAGGCATAAACTATATAGTGTATGAAGCCTATAAAACTGGGAAACAAAATGAACTGAAGCCAGAAAAAGAAGAATTTAAAAACTTAGCTAAAATTTAATTTGTCCAAAAAAAGTTATGACTCAAGAAAAACTTAAAAATCATATTAACTTCATAATGCATACACTTAGATTTGCTTGAAATGCATGTCTAAACAAAGTCCCAAACTGACTGATTAATGTAACTGGATTCTAAAAATGTCATTTTACATATTGTGATGTGTGAGTTGCTGCCTTGAACTCGAAAGACGAGGCTGAGTCTAAAGACTTCAGGATATCCAGCTTTATTCAACTTGAAACAGTAACAATAAGGATATGTATTGCAGCAGAAGCTACCAATCTTCTACACACAGACACAGCAAACGGGCAGAGTCTGGGCCAGGTCAGTAGACATGTTGCACGTGGAGGTGGTGAGCTTGCAGTTTCCTCTGTGATGTTGCAAATTTGCAAGGTGCTGTGAACCTCGGCGACAAACAAGCAGCTCTCGACCGGCGCATCAGTTGTGCTTTGGTGTGTCACCACATTGGAGAGATTCTCAAAAGAGTTCAAAATTCTCACAGTATTGTTGAATTATGATTAATATACAACAACAACAATTTATTTTTATTTTCGCCACAGACGCTTTTAGCAAATGGTTTTACTTATTTGTTAAATTCAGTAGGATTTTATCAGGTTGTCAAAAGGTCCAACTCATAATCATAACCATACATAGATTTAATTATAATTCACAGTTGAAATTAAAAATTTTAAAGGGCCTTGTAACTAAAAGCTCAACCTCCAAATATTCTTTTATTCTTTGAAATCATAAGCAGACCGGCATTTTGATCTTAATGTGCACTCTGGTTTGTAAGTAATGAAAAGTTCATATAAGTAAGCAGGGACTTGGCCATTTAAGGCTTTATATGTTAAAAAGAGGATTTAGAAATCTACCCTAAACTTAACTGGTAGCCAGTTTAAGGATTCAAGAACTGGTATTAAGTGTTCATATTTTCTTGCGAAGCATTTTGAATTAACTGAAAGCTGTTTAAAGAACAATTTGAACCATATCTCCCACCACCATATCTCACTTTATTTTATAATGATGGGGTGCTATTTGCGCATTTCTGTGCGTACTGGAATCAATTTGATAAACAAGAACTAAACCATGCAAGGACATTGCCTGTAAGTCCAATGTCAATTTCTATATTGTGTAGTAAAATAGGTCCAACTTTAGTACTGGTTTGATAACTGACACTTTTGGTGCATCAGATACTGCACCATGCAATAATGAGCTATTGATAGTGCAAAGGATATGTGCTTCAAGAACATCCGTTGTGCTTTTTACTAGTTTTGTTGGCACTGGATCTAGGGAATGAGTAGTAGGTTTCATTTTACAAATTAAAGTTAAGACTTCCTATTCTGTTGTAGGATTAAAATTTCTGAAGTGTTGATTGCAAAGCGAGACAGGGTTTACCAAGCCAGTATTAGGTTTTCACTATGATCCAGAGATCTGGGATCTTATATTTTCAATTTTCTCTTTAGAGAAGTTCATATAGTCTGTACTGCTAATGTCTGGTGGGATTTTGCACTGTAATTCATAATTACCATTTGTTAAGTAACCCATTGTTGTAAATAGTACACAAGTAGAATTATTGTTATTTACAGTGGAACCTCGGGTCACGAACATCTCAGAACATGTACAAATTGGGTTACGACCAAAAGGTTCTGTTCACGACCACACACTCGGGTGACAAACAAGCCAGTTTCCCTTCTGGTTCGTACGTGCCGATGATTTAGATTAGAATGCCTTTTATTGTCACTATACACATGTACAATGAGATTAAAAGCAGCTCCTTCAGTGCAGACATATATATGTAGAGCACAACAAGTAAATAAATGAATAAACAAATGGTGGAAAAAGTTACAAAAAAGTTCTGTCACACTATATACATACAGAAAGAATAATAACTATTGCCCTGTTGGGTTATTGCACATAATTTAAATATTGCACAATAATAATCATGTGCAGTGAGTAGTGGATGTTGGACCCTGAGAGAAATGATATTGGATAGTATACAGATATTGCACAGTTATTGGCAATGCCATTTACTGTGGGTACAGAAAGTATTTAGACCCCCTTCAATTTTTCACTCTTTGTTATATTGCAGCCATTTGCTAAAATCATTTAAATTAATTTTTTCCCTCATTAATGTACACACAGCACCCCATATTGACAGACAAAAAAAAGAATTTTTGAAATCGTTGCAGATTTATTAAAAAAGAAAAACTGAAATATCACATGGTCCTAAGTATTCAGACCCTTTGCTCAGTATTTAGTAGAAGCACCCTTTTGAGCTAATACAGCCATGAGTCGTCTTGGGAAAAATGCAAAAAGTTATTCACACCTGGATTTGGGGATCCTCTGCCATTCCTCCTTGCAACAACAACAACAACATTTATTTATATAGCACATTTTCATACAAACAGTAGCTCAAAGTGCTTTACATATTAAAGAATAGAAAAATGAAAGACACAATTATAAAACAAAATAAATCAACATTAATTAACATCGAATAAGAGTAAGGTTCAATGGCCAGGGGGGGACAGAAAAAACAAAAAAACTCCAGATTGCAGATCATCTCCAGTTCTGTCAGGTTGGATGGTAAACATTGGTGGACAGCCATTTTTAGGTCTCTCCAGAGATGCTCAATTGGGTTTAAGTCAGGGCTCTGGCTGGGCCATTCATGAACAGTCACAGAGTTGTTGTGAAGCCACTCCTTCGTTATTTTAGCTGTGTGCTTAGGGTCATTGTCTTGTTGGAAGGTAAACCTTCGGCCCAGTCTGAGGTCCTTCGCACTCTGGAGAAGGTTTTTGTCCAGGATATCCCTGTACTTGGCCACATTCATCTATCCCTCGATTGCAACCAGTCGTCCTGTCCCTGCAGCTGAAAAACACCCCTACAGCATGATGCTCCCACCGCCATGCTTCACTTTGGGTACCGTATTGGACAAGTAATGAGCAGTGCCTGGTTGTCTCCACACATACTGCTTAGAATTAAGGCCAAAAAGTTCTATCTTGGAGTTTGCTAAAAGACACCTGAAGGACTCTGAGATGGTGAGAAATAAGATTCTCTGGTCTGATGAGACCTCAAAACTGTAAACTCCTCTCCATCCAGCTTCCTGCTCACTTTCTTCATGCCAGAACTCGACTCCTGCAAGGTTAGTTTTCTTGGTTGTTTATGGTTAGTTTTTGTATAAATTAAGGATTTTTCAAATGTTTTTTTCCCCTGTGCTTAAAACTCGTTTAAAAAAACAAAAAAGTGTTTACAGCGAGCAGTTCGTAAGGTTGTAGCGTGAACTCTTGCAATGTTCGTTTTCTCTGTTCATGGTTTTCTCAGTATTATTCAATATTTTTACATTTAGTTTACTATTACACTGTGCATTCTATAGTATAATTAACTATTTTTGTGCTTAAAAATCTTTAAAAAAAATATATATATCCACATACAGTTCATATGGTCTAGAATGGATTAATTGTATTTACATACAATCCTATGGCGGAAATTAAATTGGGTCACGACCAAATCGGGTTGCGACCAGAGTTTTGGAACAAATTACAGTCATGACCCGAGGTTCCACTATATTATTTTAGAATAGTTGTCTGAGTGGTCTTTAAAGTGAGCTTCATTTTTTTTCCATATATAAACACTCTCTGTCCATGCAATTTGTTGTTCTCCATCTACGCTGCAAGACTTTAAGATTAATTTAAGAACACGAGTTCACTAATTAAACCAGGGTGAGTTTCTATGCACTTAGATCACTTTTGTTTTAAAATCCTACTGAATTTAACAAATAAGTAAAACCATTTGCTAAAAGTGTCAGTTTCCATATCAATGTGTATGTCAGTCTCCCATCAACACAATCGTAATTTATAGCTAAATGAGATAAAAGGTTGCCAAATTCAGTACTGCAAAAGATGCAAATTCACTTAGATTTTTAAAGGCTGTTACCATTTTATCACAATGAATTATTCCAAGGTCACCTCCTCGACCAGCATCTCTAGATTTATGTAGCAGTTTGTATCTATCTGGTGACGCCCCAGCTAGGGAAACAGTCTCCGATGTACTGATCCAAGTTTTAGTTAAGTCACAAGTCAGATTTTGTACTTAATATAATTTACCAAAGCAGATTTACTTCCAACAGAGCAACTATTTTTGTAAGCAGCATTTAAAACTGCATAGATGTTTCTGAACTGGTGATGTATTTTTTTATTTTAATTTTAAATTAAGTTACTATTGCAGATACCCCTGGTGGAGGATCTGGATTTATCTGTTGGTCTAATTTATGCCTTATTTTTTTGGTTATCAAGTCATTTAAAGTTTGTATCAAGACTAAATTTATAAGATGCCCCACAACTGGGATTATGGGTAACAGTTACAGACTAGTACCAGGTGGGATAAACGGCTGCCTGTGATTTAAAATTGCAAGATTGCTGCCTGGATGGTATCCTGATCAGTCAGCTGGGTGGTTTTGCTGCCACATCTCTCTATTATAATAAAAAAAATCCTGGTATGAGACGTGACTTTTTTCAGAGACATACTTTAATGTCCCATGAGATGAGACTTTGTACCATGAGATTTAACAACGCCTGAGGCTGGAAATCTATACTAATAAAAGGCAAAGCCCTCACTGACTGACTGACTCACTCACTCATCACTAATTCTCCAACTTCCCGTGTAGGTGGAAGGCTGAAATTTGGCAGGCTCATTCCTTACAGCTTACTTACAAAAGTTAAGCAGGTTTCATTTCAAAATTCTACGTGTAATGATCATAACTGTAACCTACTTTCGTCCATATACTCCATACGGCCATAGCCTCATAGCCTGCAGGTCATTCGCCATGTGAGGCGGAGTTGCGTCCCGCGTCATCCCGCCTCCCACGTAATTGAGTGCCTGCCCATATAAGGTAAATATTCGCAGGTGAAGGACTGTGCTTAGCATATTCATAAGTGCAGCTACTGCGGAAATCAGCACGCCTCCCATGTAATTGACTGCCTGCCCATAGACACGCAGCCGCTAAATATTCGCGACCACACGCTCAGTATACGAACAAGCCAGTTTCCCTTTCGGTTTGTACATGTTCAGTCTCTCCCTGTGCATTTCTTGTGCAGCGAGCGAGAGAGCGCGACACACACATATACACACAGGCAGCGCGAGCGAGAGAGCGCGACACACACACAGGCAACGCGAGAGAAAGAGCGCGACACACATACACAGGCAGCACGAGAGAGAGCTGGACGCATTAAGGTAGGAAGGCAGTTAAAGAATGCACTGGTCTTGATTTTGTTTTCACTTCTGTTTCAGTGTGCAATGTTGCAATGTTATTTTTCTTGGTGGTTTATTAAATTACGGATTTTTTCAAATGTTCATTTTTTCCCTGTGCTTAAAACTCATTAAAAAAAAAAAAGCTTTTAGCCAGCGGTTGGTAGCGCTATAGCGCAAACTATTGCAGTGTTAGTTTTCTCTGTTGTTCGTGGTTTTCTCAGTGTTGTTCAATGTTTTTACATTTATTTAACTATTATGCTGTGCATTCTATAGGATAATTATATTTGTGCTAAAAAACTAAAAAAATATATATTTACATACAGTTCATATGATCTGGAATGGATTAATTATATTTACATACAATCCTATGGGGGGAAATTGTTTCAGTTCACGACCAAATCGGTTTACGACCAGAGTTTTGGAACGAATTATGGTTGTGAACCGAGGTTACACTGTACCGGGAATGCCTGTTAAACATCTTGGATTCACGGGTAGCGATTTGGGTGGTGAGATGTCTATCGAGGTGATCACTGTAATATTTATATGTCATTGAAATGTATTATTATTTAAAGGCATGGTTTAGGCACCTATGTCATCAGGAAGGCACCAGAAAAAGGGACCTCAGGGTTACTATTATGGAAGTTAATTTAGAGCACTGATGCCGTGAATGTCAGAGCTGTAATAGATAAAGTTCCCCTGCATACTTTAAATGAAAGTCTCACCATCATTTCATTTTTCACAATTTGTGAAAACAAGACATGGTGTCAGAATAGAGGACCGTCATGGATTTTGTTGGTGTTCCCTCTCCACAAATTGACTGGGATTCTGTTAACCTGCCAGGAGAATGGAAAAAGTTCCGACAGCACATGGAGCTGATGTTTTCTGGCCTGCTAAAAGGCAAAGACGAGAGCGAGAAATGCAGATACCTGCTCCTGTGGACTGGGGAAAAAGGAAAAGACATTTTTAACACATTGACTCTCACCCAGGAGGAAGCCAAGATACTGAAAACTTATTATGACCGCTTTGAGGCGTATTTCATGCCTAAGATGAATATGATATTTGTGAGATACAAGTTTAATGAGAAGACGCAGGGTATAAATGAGAATTTTGATCACTTTGTAACAGAGTTAAAATTGCTGGTGAAGGACTGTGCTTATGCAAACGAAGATGAGATGGTCAGGGATAGAACAGCATTTGGCACAATTTAGGCGAAAGTGCAAGAGAAACTTTTAAGTGCCGGGTCTGATCTAACATTAAATACAGCCGTGGACATTGCAAGATCGCACGAGATTGCACAAGCACAGCTAATAACCTTCGATGCATGTACTCCGAGTGGCTCACATGACTGTGAATGCAGTACGCAGACAACAAGTAAAAGCTCCAAAGAATGCTGAACGAAATGGGCATTACACAATTGAGAAGGCAGCAAAAGAATATGAAGCGGGTGACACATACAAGCATATTCATAAGTGCAGCTACTGCGGAAAACAAAGCACAGGGTGGAAAAAGTCAGTGTCCAGCTAAAGGAAGACAGTGTAAAAAATGTGGTAAATTGAACCACTTCGCTAAAGTTTGCAGTACTGGAAAAGGTAAACCCCTGCATGCAGTGTGTGATGTCTCGGATAAAGAGGAAGACGAGCTGTTTATTGATGCAGTAAGAAAGGAACAACCCTCTGAAGCTGAATAAGCCTTTGTAGACATATCAATTGGAAAGCAAGGTTTAAAGCTTAAGTTTAAATTAAGTTCATAGACACGTTGCTGCTAAATATTCGCAGGCAAATCCACAACTTAATACCAAGAATACCTGTTAAACATCTTAGATTCACGAGTACCGATTTGGGTAGTGAACACTTCGATGAATGAAACCTGTTTATCTTTACAACGGTTGACAAACATGGAATATAATTGAACACAACACATCCTCCAAATATGAACCTGATTGAAAGAAATAATGGTAATCAAATCCTTGATGACAGCAACACTCATAACAGTCACAAAACAATTACATTGACAATCATGTTACGTTATTTTTAAAATGTTTTCTTTTTCATAACTTCTTTAACACACTACTTCTCTGCTGCGAAGCGCGGGTATTTTGCTAGTAAAAGATAAAGTAGATGACAAAATAGAACATTGTAAAGAATTCAAAAACTTTGGCACAATGCACATGCAGAGCAGGTTAGAGATAATGAAAGTTCTACATCGGATCAAAAATGTACTTTTGCCATCGCTGTACTTTGTATATGTACATAAATAAGGTAAATAACATTCGATCTGGCTTTTATGCAAGTAACATATAAATGTTAATGTTTTGGGCACATGCACCGTTCTTTGTATGTAAGAGCCAGTTTGAATGTTACTTACCTATTTACCTTTATTTATTTAGTTACTTCCTACAGTCACAAGTAGAGCGCAGAGCTTCAAATGTGTGTATATATACAAAGTACAGCGATGGCAAAAGTGCATTTTTGATCCAATGTAGAACCGTCGTCATGATTTGAGTTTACCTCTGTTATAGCGCGTCTATGTGAAAACAGCAGTGTCAAATGCGGGTTTGTTGGGATCGTGAACGTGGCGGAGAGAATAAAACTGAATTTTAAAAAAAGTTAACCTTTACAAGTATCATAAATTACACCGGCTCTTACAGACTGGAATCAAATGTATGTTTTTATTCTAAAATAGTATGAATACGAGCAGTTCACTTGTCCGTGATTGAACCCCTGAAGCTTTTATTACCAGTCAACAGTTGATATTGTTGTGCCACCGAAGCAGTCATATCAAATGCGTGTAAATGTCGCACCCTAACGCGGCTTCTTTTTCTGCAGTTATATTTTTGAACGGAAGCACATTTGTTCTGCTATATTTGTACCTTTTGTGAAAGTGTTTCTTTGATATTTGGAATTCAGGCTTCACACATTGTACACTTCATATCTACATTTTGTCAATCATTACTAAAACATGATAAAACGTTTCTGTTTTAGCGATGTGTTTACATATATTGTTGTTGACATGGAGTACACATGAAATGCAAGTGTTCCAAATAACGATATAGTATTTATAAAAGGAGTCATTTTGCTTGACTTCTCACTCTATACAACTCTAAGCAACTGACATGCAGGTAAACGAACTTGAGCTGAGAAAACTGTGCGGAGTGGGGGGATGTGATTAGAAGGCTGTTTGTTGCTTATGTGGACACTTTTTCTATAGTGTCGTTTCTTGTGACTGAAGACCGAGAGATATAATTAAAGTTAGTAAAAATCTTTTATTGATACACACCAGGCAAAGGTAAAATGACAGAGAAGCACAGTCCTAGGACACCTGCCCTTCGTCTGCCCCGAGGGGTTGGTGTCCCAAATTTTTATAGGGCTTTTGTCTTATGACTTTAGTTACACAAGTATTTCAAAATTTTAGCCAGAATCAGCACTAACAGAAATCTACAGGTGGAATACATCTGTTAGTTTCCTTAGTTTGGGGCTTGATGAGTCCACACTTGTGGTTTTTTGTGTAGTAACCTTAAAACAAGAAGTAGCACTTAGCACGCATACTTTGGGCACGCAGGGTCTTCATGACCCTTGTCACGTACACCATGGGCAAGCAGGGTCTGCATGGCTCTTGTCACGTACATCAGATTGATCAAGCTGTTTTGTATTTTTCCACACTTATCAACACATTTAAAGGACAAAAGACGCTGATGGAGAGGTGTGAATCGTTTTAAGGTGAGACGGATCTACAAGTTTTTTCGTAGGCTCTGGTAATTCTAGTGTTTAAAGAAATCCAGCCCTTTTCCAAAAATCATCAGTAATATTAGGTTTGAAGTGTGCAACTGTGATCTGCGAATTTTCTTTCAAACCCATTTTTTATAGCTAAAACCATACATATAAGTTGTCCTTGGGTGCAGTTGGCAGCATGCATTGACAGCGTGTTTTTTCACCTACTACAAAAAGCCACCTGTATTGAGTCCCAAGTGCAGTGGGTAACACCTCAGAACCTGTTAGAATGATGGATATAAACAAAGTAGAACACGACTCAGGCAGGCTAGTTTTTCCTAGATGGTTATAATAGCCAGGGTTTCCTATCTTTCTATTGATAGTTCTCTTTGAACAATCCCAGGGATAGTTCTCTTCAGGCAGAGGCTATGAATGATTTAGAGGAGATACACTGTGTACTAGCTGAATCTCAGAAGAATGTAATCAATAGAGAACATAACCATACCTGGCAAGTTTCCACAAAAAAGCTCAACGAATATGCAAACATGTGAGCATTTATATTGGGAAAGAAACACCGAGAAGCTAGAAGCTGTCTAAATGTCACCTTACATTATGATGGATTGGATACATTTTATTACCATTCCCCACAGAAGAACTGGATGATAATGTACTGTTCCAAAGGCTTCTGTTTGGCCTAGATAGGTATAAATTTTATTTATTTATTTATTTATCAAGCACTTTTAAACAACTATCATTGAAAATGTACAGGAAGCCAGTGAAGGGAGGCCAGTATAGGTGTTATATGGTCACGCTTTTTCTTCCCTGTCAGAAGGCGGGCCGCTGCATTTTGAACGGCTTGCAGCCTCTGAATTTGTGCCTGACTGAGACCTATGTATAATGAGTTACAGTAGTCAAGGCGTGATGTAACGAAAGCATGTATTACTGTCTCAAACTGTTCATGGGGAATATAGTGCTTGACTTTACTAAGTAGTCTAAGTTGAAAAAAGCTGGACCTTACAACTGCGCTGATCTGTTTATCCTACTTAAAAGCAGTCAAAAATTACCCCCAGATTTCTGGCAGACTGATGAGAAAAAGATGCCACAGATCCAATAACACTGTCATACCCGCTGAGGACATTGGACTTTCCAAAAGCAATCATTTCAATTTTGCTTTTGTTCAGACTGAGAAAGTTTATCTCCATCCATGTTTGAACATCTCGGAGACAGTTCAACAAGGTCTGAATAGCTGGGTGACTATTTGATGGAATAGATAGATCGATAGATTTGAAGATCATCAGCAAAGCAGTGGAAGGCAATTTTATGCTTTCTAAAAATAGACCCCAATGGAAGCATGTACAATGAAAAGAGGATTGGCCCTAAAATGGAACCTTGGGGTATCCCACAGCCAAGAGAAGACACTGAAGATGAGTACTTCCCTAAATGGACTGAGAAACTGCTGCCTGACAAGTAAGATTGGAACCATTTAAGAACAGAACCTTTAATTCCAACACATACCTCAAGGCATGATAGCAGGATACTATGGTCTACTATATCAAACGCTGCAGTCAGATCCAATCAAACCAGAATGGCAGAATTACCAGAGTCGGCAGCTAAAAGCAAATCGTTAAGCACTCTTAGAAGGGCAGTTTCAGTGCGGTGTCGTGGCTTAAAACCAGACTGAAATTTTTCAGAAATCCCATTAAAATCAAGATACGCCTGTAACTGGTTATAAACAACCTTTTCTAAGACTTTTGATAAAAAAGGGAGTTTAGAAATGGGCCTAAAGTTGGAGAGAACCGAGTGATCCAGGTTGCTCTTTTCGATCAGCGGTTGTACTACGGCATGTTTAAAAGCAACTGGAACACAGCCAGACATCAAAGATGAATTAATTAGGTCAGCAACATGTGTCCCGGGAACTAAACACATCCTTACAAAGACGTGGTGGAATGGTGTCAAGTGGACAACAGGATGGCCGCAGATGCTTAACTATTTCACTTGAGGTGGAGAGAGAAACTGGTTCAAACTGATGAAAGACAGCTTGGCATGTATACGAAGTGGAGGGGTCTAAACCCAAGGTAGATGGTACATATCTGATATTTGCAATTTTATCTTTAACAAAGTTAAGAAATTGCTCACAGAGTGCAGGTGAAGGTACAATAACAGTAGAATCAGAAGGATTAATTAAATTATTCATAGTATTAAAAAGAACATGTGGTTTTTGACTGTTATTTGACACAACCTCTGAAAAGTGTTATGATTTCGCTGTTCTAACTGCTCCCTGATATTCCTGAAGACTGCTATTGAAGATGTCCAGTGAGACTTGAAGATTGTCCTTCTTTCACTTTCTCTCAGCCCGCCTACAAGAGCGTCTGAGAGCGCGTGTGGTCTCATTCAGCCACGGTTCAGTCACTGGTTTGGAGCGTTTAATCCTCATAGGAGCTACTGAGTCCAGAATATTAAAACATGTAGAGTTAAACAGTTCAAACAGTTCATCCGTGTTGAGATCACCACGATATGCACTGGTACAGAACTCGGAGTCGTTAAAAGCATGAGAATCGAGCGGCAGTTGAAGAGTTAATGGTGCGCACACGTAAAGCCGGTGCACAGGGTTTAACATGGGAGGATGGCAGCGTGACAGTAAACAAAACCGCAAAATGGTCCGATATACCTGTGTTGTATATCTCAATGTCAGACCGATCTAAACCATATGACAGAACAAGATCTAACGTATGCCCCTTTACATGTGTCGGGGTATTCACTGATTGAGTCAGGTTGAAAGAATCAACAAGACTGAGAAATTCTTTAACTAAAGGTTTAGATTCACAGCAGACATGGATGTTAAAATCGCCAAGAATAAGAAATCTGTCATAATTCAATGAAATATCCATTAAACAATCTGTAAAATCTTTAATAAAAATGCTTATACTACATTGAATTTTGGGGTTTAAGCTATATTTTAAAGCAAGTTAAATGCATATTTTTTATACCATATTTTTCTTATCTGATTATTTCCACAATGGTTATGAAAGGGATGGGTATAAGGCTCATTTATGTCCTGCATTCAAGAATGAATACAATCCGAAGGAGCAAATGCCCCCTGCTGGATACATTAGCCCAATTGTTCACAAAGTGATGGTTTTTATTTGCAAACCGGGGGCCTCATGTATAAGTGGTGCATGCACACTAAAATGTTGTGTACACCCGTACATGTTGAGATGTATAAAAACTAAACACACACATTTTCACAGCAACCTCAGATCATGCGTACACGTTTCTGCTTATTTTGTAAATGGGCAGAACCTAGCATCAAAGCAGTGCTACTGTTTCTGTGTTGGATTTCCCTTTCTTTTTTGCATCCATGACATAGGCTTTATCAAATACACCAAAATGAATTGTGTATTGTTTATAAATTCAAGGCACTTGATTCTAATCAATTTGTAACAATATTATGGTGCACGGAATGGCCAAACATTTACAACTACCATAGCTGCTGTTGTTAGAAGACATCACAAATGGAAGATTTAGAAGAGAGTGCATATTCAGAGATCATACTGATTTCTTGTTCCATGATGATGACTAGTTAGATTTCCAAAACCTATCCGTTATCCTCTTGGTGCTGTGTTCTTATCCGGTGCCCTCTTTAGAAGGGCGGACTTCCAGGAAGTGTGCTCTACTTGGTCCTTTGGGAAGCTCTGTCCACTCTCGGGGGTTTTTAGCTACAGAGGCTTTTCAACGTGCACTGACTGACTGGGAATTTCTCAGTCATCACGGGGTCCTGCCATACCAGCTGTATGGGATGGTATTATCTGCTTGTCATCCAATATAAGATTTCCTTCAACTGTGGGTGAACAAGCAAACATCAAAGCACAATTTGCAGCAGTGTGATTGTAGAGGTTGATTGCGGGCACATCGCTATAAAGGCGTCTCCATCCATCCATCCATCCATCCATCCATCCATCCATCCTCTTCCGCTTATCCGAGGTCGGGTCGTGGGGGTAGCAGCTTAAGCAGAGAGGCCCAGACTTCCCTCTCCCCGGCCACTTCTTCCAGCTCTTCCGGGAGAATCCCAAATGCTCCCAGGCCAGCCGGGAGACATAGTCCCTCCAGCGTGTCCTGGGTCTTCCCCGGGGCCTCCTCCCGTTGGACGTGCCCGGAACACCTCACCAGGGAGGCGTCCAGGAGGCATCCTGATCAGATGCACGAGCCACCTCATCTGACTCCTCTCGATGCGGAGGAGCAGCGGCTCTACTCTGAGCCCCTCCCGGATGACCGAGCTTCTCACCCTATCTTTAAGGGAAAGCCCAGACACCCTGCGGAGGAAACTAATTTCAGCCGCTTGTATTCGCGATCTCGTTCTTTCGGTCACTACCCATAGCTCATGACCATAGGTGAGGGTAGGAGCGTAGATCAACTGGTAAATTGAGAGCTTTGCCTTATGGCTCAGCTCCTTTTTCACCACGACAGACCGATGCAGAGCCCGCATCACTGCGGATGCCGCACCGATCCGCCTGTCGATCTCACGCTCCATTCTTCCCTCACTCGTGAACAAGACCCCGAGATACTTGAACTCCTCCACTTGGGGCAGGATCTCTCCTCCAACCCTGAGAGGGCACTCCACCCTTTTCCGGCTGAGGACCATGCTCTCGGATTTGGAGGTGCTGATTCTCATCCCAGCCGCTTCACACTCAGCTGCGAACCGATCCAGAGAGAGCTGAAGATCACGGCCTGATGAAGCAAACAGGACAACATCATCTGCAAAAAGCAGTGACCCAATCCTGAGTCCACCAAACCGACCCCTTCAACACCCTGGCTGCGCCTAGAAATTCTGTCCATAAAAGTTATGAACAGAATCGGTGACAAAGGGCAGCCCTGGCGGAGTCCAACTCTCACTGGAAACGGGCTCGACTTACTGCCGCAATGCGGACCAAGCTCTGACACCGTTGTACAGAGACCGAACAGCTCTTATCAGGGGTCCGTACCCCATACTCCCGAGCACCCCCACAGGATTCCCCGAGGGACACGGTCGAATGCCTTTTCCAAGTCCACAAAACACATGTAGACCGGTCGGGCAAACTCCCATGCACCCTCCAGGACTCTGCTAAGGGTGAAGAGCTGGTCCACTGTTCCGCGACCAGGACAAAAACCACACTGTTCCTCCTGAATCCGAGGTTCACTATCCGACGGACCCTCCTCTCCAGAACCCCGAATAGACTTTTCCAGGGAGGCTGAGGAGTGTGATCCCTCTATAGTTGGAACACACCCTCCGTCCCCTTTTAAAGAGGGGACCACCACCCCGGTCTGCCAATCCAGAGGCACTGTCCCGATGTCCATGCGATGTTGCAGAGACGGTCAACCAAGACAGTCCTACAACATCCAGAGCCTTA
Source organism: Polypterus senegalus (assembly GCF_016835505.1). Taxonomy (NCBI): domain Eukaryota; kingdom Metazoa; phylum Chordata; class Cladistia; order Polypteriformes; family Polypteridae; genus Polypterus; species Polypterus senegalus. Next base: position 111,240,497 of record NC_053160.1, on the reverse strand, counting down.
AGGAACTCCGGGCGATCTCATCCACCCCGGGCCCTGCCACCAAGGAGTTTTTGACCACCTCGGTGACTTCAGTCCCAGAGATGGGAGAGCCCACCTCAGAGTCCCCAGGCTCTGCTTCCTCATTGGAAGGCATGTTAGTGGGATTGAGGAGGTCTTGAAGTACTCCTCCCACCACCCATAACGTCGAAGTCGAGGTCAGCAGCGCACCATCCCCACCATATACGGTGTTGACACTGCACTGCTTCCCTCCTGAGACGCCGGACGGTGGACCAGAATCTCCTCGGCCGTCCGAAAGTCGCTCTCCATGGCCTCCAAACTCCTCCCATGCCCGAAGTTTTGCCTCAGCAACAACCGGCCGCTGTTCCGCTTGGCCTGCCGGTACCTATCAGCTGCCTCCAGAGACCCACAGGACAAAAAAGTCCTATAGGACTCCTTCTTCAGCTTGACGGCATCCTCACGCGGTGTCCACCAACGGGTTCGGGATTGCCGCCACGACAGGCACCACCACCTTGCGGCCACAGCTCCGTCAGCCGCCTCAACAATAGAGGCACGGAACATGGCCCATTCGACTCAATGTCCCCACCTCCCTCGGGACGGGTTGAAGTTCTGCCGGAGGTGGGAGTTGAAGCTACTTCTGACAGGGGACTCTGCCAGCCGCTCCCAGCAGACCCTCACAACACGCTTGGGCCTACCAGGTCTGACCGCATCTTCCCCACCATCGGCCAACTCACCACCAGGTGGTGATCAGTTGACAGCTCCGCCCCTCTCTTCACCCGAGTGTCCAAGACATATGGCCGCAAGTCCGACGACACGACCACAAAGTCGATCATCGACCTGAGGCCTAGGGTGTCCTGGTGCCAAGTGCACATATGAACACCCTTATGCTTGAACATGGTGTTCGTTATGGACAATCCATGACGAGCACAGAAGTCCAATAACAAAACACCGCCGGGTTCAGATCGGGGCCATTCCTCCCAATCACGCCCTTCCAGGTCTCACTGTCATTGCCCACGGAGCATTGAAGTCTCCCAGCAAAACGAGGGAATCCCCAGAAGGTATGCCCTCTAGCAACCCTCCAGAGACTCCAAAAGGGTGGATACTCCAAACTGCTGTTGGCATACGCACAAACAACAGTCAGGACCCTTCCCCACCCGGCGGAGGGAGGCCACCCTCTCGCCCACCGGGTAAACCCCAATGCACAGGCTCCAGTCGGGGCAATAAGTATGCCCACACCTGCTCGGCGCTCTCACCGGGCAACTCCAGAGTGGTAGAGAGTCCAGCCCCTCTCAAGAAGATTGGTTCCAGAGTCCAAGCTGTGCGTCGAGGTGAGTCCGACCTCGCGCACTAGCTCAGGCTCCTTCCCTTCGGAGAGGTGACATTCCACGTCCCAAGAGCCAGTTTCTGTAGCCGAGGATCAGACCGCCAAGGTCCCCGCCTTCGGCCACCACCCAACTCACACTGCACCCAACCTCCTTGGCCCCTCCCATAGGTGGTGAGCCCATGGGGAGGAGGACCCACGTTACCTCTTCGGCTGTGCCCGCCGAGCCCCATGGGTGCAGGCCCGCCACCAGGCGCCGCCATCGAGCCCCACCTCCAGGCCTGGCTCCAGAGGGGCCCGGTGACCAGCCCGGCAAGGGAAAACGTCGCCCAAGGTTCTCATCATTGGAGGTTTGTTGAACCGCTCTTTGTCTCATCCCTCACCTAGGACCAGTTTGCCTTGGGTGGCCCTACCAGGGGCATAAAACATAGCTCCTAGGATCATTGGGACACGCAAACCCCTCCACCACGATAAGGTGACGGTTCAAGGAGGAGATAAAGGCATCTCCAGATTATGAATTTGCTTTTGTAGATACTACTTACACATTAGAGTGTAAATTCTATTAAGGCAGGGTGCTTCTGTCAAAATGGCGATCAATAATGATACCGCCCCTTTCCTCTGATTGGTGGATTTAAATGATGCGCCCTGCCCCTTTCCTCTGATTGGTGGATTAAGTGAGGTGCCTCAACCCATGTCCTGTGATTGGTGAATTCCACCCTGTCCCCTCCCTAACCCTGCCCAGACCCCCACCTTAATCCCACCCCACCCACCTGATTGGTCCAGAGTTTGTGTCAAGAGCAGTTTGATGGATGCTGCATCTACATTTCCCCCCAGTCTGTCAAGACCTGTTTATTGGTTGGCACCCCTGCCCCCCCCTTTTCCTGAGGCCCTTTATATCAAAAGAACAACCTGGCCATGAACCTAGGGCCTGATCGACATGTCCATACATGTTCTTGCTCACACCCAGCCAGCAAGTTCTCCCTTATAGCCGCTCCTGCATATCCTCTCAACGGTGCTGGAGCATGTCCCTGCATCTATCAGATATTTTAATCTCTTGATAATTTTAAAATAATAATCTATCTAACCTTTGCTTTATAATTTTGTAAATAAAAGGAAAGCCTGTTCTATCTAAACAGCTTTTAATTGCTCTCAGTAAGCCGCAGTTCGAGTGCAACAGCCTTCTCCATCTCACAGAAGGCCATCTCGCATAAAGACACGCTGACAGCCGCTGTGCATTCATGTCTCAGTGTGTAGAAAGAGAGAGAGACAGCTAAAATGTTCCTGCTGCTTGAATCTAGCAGGCACTGCGCGTGCTTGTCAAGCATGGCCAGCTCCTCCTTCGCTGAGAAAACAGATTCTCGTTTTGTGGTTTTTAACTTTTGAAGGTAGAGGATTTTAGGTATTGCATGTAAAACACGAGGTAACTAGTTCGATATAAGCTTTTTAATAATCACACAGCTGTAAATAGTACACAGCAATTCCCTTTTAAATCACATTTGATACGTATAAAAATCTATTGAAAACAAACTCTTTTCTATCAGATACACCACATTTTAAATAATCAAGTACATTTATGTATTTGCAGCTGAGCTAAGGATCCACATTGTGGAAGCATTTCGCTTAACTTTCTAAAAGTGAGAGCTGTACCCAGACACAGAGTGAACGGGCGCACTTGAATGACAAATTACCAGAAGTGAGGTCTGAACCCATGCGGGCATTTGCCCATTGGATCTTAAGTCCAACGCCTTAATCACTCGGCCATTCTGATGGTAGAAAAAGGAGGTTTAATCAATCTTCGCCACTCCATGAAAACTGTGATTATTCTTTCAGCTCCTTCTAAAACAGGTGGAGATTCATCCTATCTTCTGGCGTGGGAGGGCAGAAAGGGCGACTCCCACTTCAGCAGCACACAAACATCATGTGAAGTACTCTATGCAAGATTAGCTTTTCTTTTGCTGATATGCTTACTTGGGCAGCTGACACAAGAACGGGTTCAAACATAGGTCTTTAACATAAGTTCATATCTTCCTGTTGTAAATGTAAAGCGGTCTTAAAACAGGTCAAAGGGCACACATTTGATAAAAGAAATCACTCTCTTTATTATAAATACTCATGATTTAATGCTTTTCTGAAATTTTCTCCTTCATATTACATTGCATTTCTTTATAAATTCCTCTGCTGTCAAATCATTTTCTCCTTCATATTACGTTGCACTTTTTCAATTCTTATGTTTTTATATTTTTATACCACATGAATATATTGTCAGTTACTCTATACTGTTTTAAAACATTTACAGCATAACCTAAACTGAACGGAAAGATTTCCAATTTAAAAATACATGCCTATGAATTTATGCTGTGGCAGAGCGGGGAACTGAAACGGTAAGTTATGATGCAAAAACGCAAGCTAAATGTAAAGACATCAGTTTAATGAAACTGTAACAAGAAGAAATCCCTACAATTTTCAGATTCAGAAGTTACCAGGTGTTCAGTCTAGCTTTAAGCTTGGAATGAAAAACAAGTTTTCAAAAACAGAGCAAAAGCCAAAGGTTGTAGCGGTCAAGTGGAAAAATGTATCTTATTCAAGTCTGTGAAATGTACTTCTGCATAAAAAAAGCCTAATGTATCAGGAGTATGGTAATTGCTAATAGTTAATACAGAAAAGATAAAACCGAACACATGCAGCACTTGTCCTATCTCTTCTGAAAAACAATAGGTGAATTTTGACATAATGTACTGTGACTGGTTAACACTGTGGACACATGCACTATATCTCTGTCATATTGACTTTTAAAGAATAAATATTATAGAATCCTTTGCACTCTTCATTACAATATGCATAGTACCCCGTATGAAGTTTGACAATTAAGTGGAGACCATTTAGTTTTGTCAGACTCATGTGGTTAGCGAACATGCACATATTCTAAAATATCTTATCCAGATGAGTCTTCATATAAATTTAGTTTTTTACTGTCTTATATTTGTGATAGCTGGCACCCTGCCCGGGGTTTGTTTCCTGCCTTGCGCCCTGTGTTGGCTGGGATCGGCTCCAGCAGACCCCCATGACCCTGTTGTTAGGATATAGCAGGTTGGATGATGGATGGATATTTGTGATACTCTGACCTTGACCATGGTCACTGCACAAACCTTTGTCCTTTGAGTTGTATTAAAGAAGAATGCAGAAACTTCTTGATTCTAGGAATCACAGCTCAAACTTACACCCCCTTCACCCTGAATGCTACTAAAATAAAGAGTGATTTTTCATAAACAAGGGCAAAGCAGTTTTCAATGATAGTTGTGATATGTAGCATGGACTGCCTAAAAGAAAGAATAACTCGCACCATTTTTAGTAAAATTTTAATCACTGTGCTAACACATATAATAGATATTATGTAACTATTCACTAAAACATTTTCCTTCCTGATTTGCCTAACGTGTCCAAAATAAGTCTAATCATAAGACCTGTAGTGTATATGCTCATATAACTTACTATAACCATTTTTATTTTTCCGGGCATCAGAACTAATGTAAAATGGAATGTTATTACCAAGCATTAACAGAATTTCTAAAACTTTGTATTATACAAAGCACCCATTTTAAATTAAAGCCTGAACAAGAGAACTGTTTTCTATTCAACATATAAAATGTTTAGTAAATAGAGACACTAATACAATTTATAACAAAAATGGAACACCAATGGACAGCTGAATAACCAAGGAAATCTAATTTAACTTGAAGTGCCACAAAGTGTTTTACAAATAAACACCTACAATATAAATCTACAAAGAGGAAGGCCCAATTACAGTAGTGAGATGGAGACAAAGCTGACATATTGGATGAATCGGTAAATTCTGAGCAGAGCTTTTAAAAGTGCGTAGTCTGGATTTTTGCACAATATGGTAGAGTTACTACTTACTACTGTCACAGAAACATTTTCAAAGGACTGCTGAAACTTACAAATGTAGGGATAACAGTTAAAAACCTAAAGAGAATAATGAGTGGAGTGTAAGCAAAATGTTCTGATCCACCAAAAAATAAGGTTTACTGAACAATGCACAAGATGGAAAAAGGAGGTACCAGATTTAAAAAAAGAAAGTGAAATCCTGATACTCAATAGGCCCTGACTAGTACCATGTTAATATATTGGATACTCTGTGCTTGGTGAAGTAGCTTAAAACATACCACAGTAACACACACACACACTCAACCCTCTGATAAAGATGCATCGTTGCGCCCGCCTGGAGTTTGCCAAAAGGCATCTGAAGGATTCTCAGACCATGAGAAACAAAATTCTCTGGTCTGATGAGACAAAGATTGAACTCTTTGGTGTGAATGCCAGGCATCACGTTTGGAGGAACCCAGGCACCGCTCATCACCAGGCCAATACCATCCCTACAGTGAAGCATGGTGGTTGCAGCATCATGCTGTGGGGATGTTTTTCTAAATTACACAGGTAACCAATGTAGTGACTTCAGAATTGGAGAGATGTGCTCGGATTTTCTTTTCCTAGTTAAGATTCTAGCAGCTGCATTCTGCACTAGTTGTAATCGATTGATGTCTTTTTTGTGTAGTCCGGAGAGGGAGTGCTTTACAGTAATCTAGTTTCTGCACTGATTTGTTGTGAAACCCGACTGAAACTTATCAAGAACAGCATGTTTATTGAGGTGGCCATTTAACTGTCATAATGACTGTCTTCTCTAGGATTTTACATAAGAAAGGCAGGTTCGAACTAGGTCTTAAATTTTCAAAAGCAGACGAGTCCAGATTATTTTTCTTCAGCAGGGGTTTAACTACAGTCTTAAGACAGTCTGGGAAGACCCCCCCCCATATCTAATGACTAGTTTACTATGTCTAGAATACAATCAACTAGCATGCCCGATACTACTTTGAAAAAACCTGTTGGTATTGTGTCAAAGTGGAGGATCTCAGTTGAGAAATTATATAAATCAGGTAAATCTACCCTGGTGAAAGAATTTAATTTGTTTATAATGGAGTACCAGGGTTTAAGAGGATCAGTTTTGGGAGATGTACTATATTATTTCTAATATCATTAATTTTGTGATTAAAAAATACAGCAAAAGCCTCAAGTTTCATTGAAAGTATTTTGGAGGCATTCCATTGAGTGACCTGGGTTTAGCAGACGATCAATTGTAGAGAATAAGACTCTGGGATTACTAGCATAGTTATTTATAATTCTAGAGAAATAACACTGCCTCCCAAGACGGACTATTTTGTTGTATTGTTATTGTAACCTTCAATCTCTCATCGTGGATAATCCGTTTAGTTTTTCTCCATTTACGCTCAGCTCTTCGGCATGTTTTCTTTAGATCAGACACCGTTTGGGTCTTCTATGGTATAGCAGTGCCAGAAGATTTTTTTTTTTTTAACTATCTTTTCCGGATGCGACTATGTCAGCAACAGCTCTCACCTTATTATTAAAATTTTCGACCTCACTATTGTAGTAAGCACTACAAACGGACTGGTTGCTGCTGATGAATCAAAGAAGCATTTTTTTTTTAACAGTATGCTTCTAGTGAATATTTTTTATCATTATTTCTATATTAAATAGTAAGAGAAAATGGTCCGATAGATGAATATCAATGATCTGCTTCACATCAACTTTTAGTCCTTTAGTAATTACTACATCTAATGTATAATCTGCTTTGTGTGTAAGCTGACTAATGTGCTGGCTCAAATCAAGAGTCCAGGAGGTTCATGAATTCTTTTACTTTCGGGTCACACTGATTATCGATATGAAAAGTAAAGTCACCAACTATTAGGAACGTGTCATAGTTCGTAATTGCAATTGACACCAAGTCTGAGAGTTCCTCAGAGAAAGACTCATTGTATTTAGGAGGTCTATACACGGATAATACTAGAAACTCAGAAACTCCATGAATAACAGCAAGATACTCAAAGGACTTGAATTTGCCAAAACTGAAATCTTTACAATTTAACCTGCTCGAGTAAATGTTTGCTAAACTGCCGCCTTTCTTACCATGGTGATCCGCATGATCAAAGCTGTAATTCAGAGGCGCAGATTTGATTAAAACAGCCGCATCATCAGAGCTAAGACACGTTTCACTTAGTGCAATAAAATAAATTTTCCTGTCACTAATAAGATCATTGATGGAAAATGTCTTGTTGGTTAATGCTCTAACATTTAATAAAGCCATATTTAATGTTTCAGAAGAGCAGAACTGAATTGTATGTGTGTTATGGGTATTCAAGTTCGAAATTAAGTTTTTTATTAGTGCCGCTCTGTGCATATTTTTTTGTTTAATCTATAATCTGTTTTTATAGTTTTCATACATTGTTCATCTAGAGGTGTAATTGTAATGAAATTATTCGTATTTATGCTGCACTGCCTAGATTTTTTTTAACATGCATTGAGGTTATTTAGAGTAGTAATGCAGTGCACTTTTGATGAAGATTTTGTTACCAAATTATCATGTCCTAGCAAAGCATTACGGAAAGGGTTAGGAGTAAAAATAGAGAGTCAAGAGAGACAAATTACTTTAGCGATGTTTTCAGAGTCTCAGTTGTCTATGAACCTGATCTTTTGGCTCTCGCAGAATGCTTTAATCCAGATGTTTAACACCAGCAAACGACTGTAATACTCGTTTTATCTTCTAACGAGAGGTAGGGGACCCGAGATGAAGATTCTTGCAGCCGGGGTACTCTCCTTTGTGGCTTTAAGTAGTGCTGTGAAGTCCTCCTTGAGAATCTTCGACTGTCAGTATCTCACGTCGTTTACCCCGGCATGTATTACAGTGGATCCCACTGCCCTGTTCTTGTGCCTCTCAAAGACTGTCGAAAACAAGAGACAAAAGATTTCTGATTTGAGCATGAGATGTTTAGGTTTCGTACGATTGAATCTCCAAACTGGGGGGGCGGAGAGGGTCGAACTGGTTTTGGGTGGAGATGCTTGCCTGTGCCGAGGTAGATGTTCCAGCCTTAGCACCTGCCTGCATAGCTGAAACAGGCAGAGTCCTTCATCATTGACGTTGTCGCTCTGACAACGAGGTGTTGGGGGTAAAGCTCACTTGGCCTTGAAAGTGAGTGGCACAGCATGGAGTCAATGTTACTGATCCACAATTTGCTGTGACAGTTTCAGATGTCGGGGAGGATTTTTCCAGCTGATGAACCTTTAAATCTCTCGGGTGCCTACATCTGGACAAGAATTTCTGGATCTTGATGTCGAGAGCCTGGAGTTCTTCGATGCGGTTCATCTCTCCGTCGGTCATTGTCTGCTTCCACTTCGTGCCCTAGGAAAGAATGAGTGAAAGAGAAGTTAATAATGATGATGATAATACATATAGCTATAGTTAACGCACATTCTTTACTAGCCTTTGTGTGTGTGTGTTTTTTAAAATAGCCTTCATCACAACAAGCAATCATATTGTTTTATGTAAAATGCTAATGTTAACGTTCACTTGTGTCAGGGCCACTCTGTGGACTGGATACTTCCTGATGAGATGCTGAAGCATCGACATTGTGCTATTGTGGTAGGCAAGTTTTGGTTTTACATTAGACACACTGTATGGAATTTTTGGGTTTTTTTCAGCTTGAAATGATCCTAGACACACACTCTCTCTCCCTCTCTCTCCATTTTGCAATCTGTGCTATTAAATCACGTCTTTGTTTCCATAGCGTAAGCACCACTAATAATCATGGCTTCTCTGTAAGATAAAACATTTAATATTACCCATTTGGTCAAAATTGTAATTTATCTGTATGATTTAACTATATATTACTATTACTTAAGTGACAGCGGGTACCCACTTACTGAACAAGGGCAACATTGTATCAATAATAGTGGTAGAATGTACTATAAGGCAGCTTAAGGGCCGGTGGCACTGCCTGAATTAGACTGGTGGAGTGCTGCTCTGTAGTCCACAGAAAGTGTGTTGCATTGGCAAGCCTATAGCGTGCTACATATTGTGGCTTGACTGTACCTGTAGAGATGCTGTATGATAAACCTGACCCACCAAATGATCAGCCAAATCGGACAGCATTAGAACTTCATTTGAATGTGGCTAGCAGAATGTAAAAACAGATAAGATGCAGCAATTTGTTTTAACCAATTCCTTTAATTTGTGGTCAATATCGTATAGTACAGCATTTGTATTCCTTAGTTTATTGGCCACATCTCTTACAACATTCACTATTAAATTTTGTGACTCCAGAGAAGAGTCCATCAGCATAAGACCAGATGGTTGCCTGGAAGTTGCCAAGACAGGGGTGAGTGCAGCCAGTGCCTGAAGATGTGTTCAGCACAGCAAGAACCATCACTGGCTAGAGTCACATCCCCGGTACTGGAGTTATCTTTTGCAATATTGTCTGAAACAGAATGAACAGTAATATTACCTCTGTTGCCTGCTTGTTTGTCTTATAATACATGCAAATTACTTACAAAAGTATGGATAATGGGAAGTGAAAAAACAATTAAAACTTACCCTCACCAGAATGCCAGTTAAGTGTCTTGCCAGTAATTGCAGGAGCTCACTGCTCAAACAGTGTGTGACTCAGTGTGTTGACACTCAGATAGTTGGTTACAAATTACTTGCCTTTTCACATCAACTTTCATATCTGACCAATTTTTTATTTCAGGCACTGTGCAACATTTTAAACTTGAACGTTTGACTGCCTTCACCATGCTGTACCGCTCCATTAATTTGCTTTTGTTGCTTATACCACTGCTTGAGTCACCAAATGGTTAATTTTTTCTTGCCTCCACTTCACTGAACAGGACCTCCATTTTTGCATTCGCTGAATTTTTTTTCTGTTCTTTTGCCATTGTCTTTTAACAAAACATTGAACAGAAGGGGCTATTTATGTTGATTTGCGTATTTCAATAGGCAAAATTCTGGGAGGAGTCAGGTGGGTCTTTAGGATTGCGTGTATGTGTTAAAATTCAATGTTGATTAGGATAGAAAAAAATTGGGAAAGAGTGTGAAGAACTTTGCTTATGCACAGTTTTGTGCATCTGAATTTTTTTTGAGTTCACATATTTGTAGTTTTGTCGATGTGCTATGTTTTAGTGTGAATTCTATGCAAGGCATTATACATGACACCCCAGGTTTCTAGCCAGCAGTGAAGGGAACACAATCTGCTATAAATCACATCACCTCTATTTTTCATTTTGATTTGGTGCATAGACAATAAATGAATATCATTAGTTCCTACATGCAGCACTAAGGTAGATACTACTACATCATCGGATGAAAGATCCAATTTAGCCTCAATATCACATACTTTTTCTCCTGGGAGGCATGTAACATTAACTGCTGGTTTAACATAATTTGGAATTCTTACATTCCGCACTATGGAATCGCTAGTTATAAGCACTTTATTATTCTCGGGCACCTCAGGCATGCTGCACAGTGCTGAGAATCTCTTCTAGGTCTGAATTGATGACCTAGATGCCGAGGGACTAAACTTTGGCCTCCTAGACCCGATCTCGCTGTTACCCACAAACCCTGCAGCTGAATTGGTACTGCTGATTTTGGCCATGCATTGACTACAGTGGGACCTGGATAGACTGATGCCAAATCAGAAGTAGCCAAATTGTCTAAACAAACAGTCTGTCCAGATTTCAGTTTGCCTAATCACTGTACAGTTTTCAAACATGGTCTCCAAGTGACATATTTTACCGACCAACTCTAAATTAACTAAGCATTTTTGGCAGGTGAAGCTGTCTGTATTGTTGGCCAGAAAACCTGAACTGTACATTTTGCAGGAGACACAACTTATATACAAACCCTTGATGGGCAAAGAGCAGATGAAAGTTACGTTCAGCACAGAGTCCATCTTTTTTTCAGTAGCTCCTGTGCTTTCTGTGTTCAACTGAATCACTAAGTGCTTTAAACTTTCACCACCCACTGAAAGATCAACTTTGCTCTGTTGGTTACTTCTCCTCATCGGATGTCGGCTTTTATCCCAGTTGAGCTTTACTGACTGATTTGATTAGTTTTTCAGCTATTCTTTTCTGGTGCTTGTAAAATGCTACGTGCGTATGTGAGACACCTCTCTGGTTCTCTTTGCTTCTGCTCACTACTGCTCGTGTAATATGTGATGATGGTTTTCCTATACTTTATTACTCATCTTTCTGTGCTAATATAGGTATAAAGTTAACTATAAGTCTTTCTATAGTTTTCATATTTCAATTGTTAAAATACCTTCCCTATTGTGAAGACTTCTTTATAGCTTTACATGTAGAAGTGATTACAGAATAAAGTCTTATCAGTTAGTTTTGGGACTGCTCAATTATTGGCACCCATACAAATTCGTAAGAGTAAAATATAAGTGAAGTTAATTCCCATTCATTTTTTTTTGTTTAAGTTCATCTGAGTGAGTAGGAGCACTTCAGTTACTGTTACTGTTTCATTACAGAATGAATATGAGGTGATCCACAGACCAAATTCCCTTTATCCTCCATCACAATAGGAAAGACCTGAGGATATAGTAATGATGTGCAACTCGAGGTTGTTGAGCTGCACATATCAGGAAATGGCATTCAAAGACTTGATTATCAAATATATATTAATTATTTTCATGATGAATCCCATTCAGAATTAAGTGATTATTGTATGTATACAACATATTTTAATAGCACTTGCATATATCATGCATGTTAATCTAAAAGTACTCCATAAGGACTTTAATGGCATAAAATGATTGTATAGAGAAATTTCAATTCAAGTGATGAAAAAAATTGCATCAATTTGTGGCATAGATTGATGTATAGTTTTTAATTGTGAAAGGCTTATGGTAAATTGTAGTTCAGATCTCCTTAAAATAAAGACTGTAGATTTTAACTATCAATTACTACTTTTAAAAATTCTAAGGTTAATTAGTAGTTGTACTCTGCTGATATAGTGTAAAAGAAATACTTTTTTTTGTAATTTGCAAAGAATGCATCACTGAGGCTTTTTTGTTGTAACATAAATACTGAGTACATGTTTATCCACTGTATGCATAACATGTCACCAAGAGCATGCTTCCTGTTCCACTTATTTACAGATAGCTTGAGGGGTTTGCAAATTTTTTTTTGTTTTTTTATTTTTATTACTTTTACAGCCACACAGGCCATATGAGGTGTGGCAGAAAAGTAATGAGACTGATTTTTTATTCACCAAAGTTTTTATTTTTTTCAAACATCAGTGTTATCCCCTTCAAAGTAGTTCCCTTGGGCAGCTACACACCGATGGAGACGTTATTCCCACTGTTGGTAGCAGCGCTGGAAGTCTTCAACCGGTATGGTCTTCAGCATGTCCGTTACACTCTTTTGGATGTTTTCTAAAGTCGAAATGACGTCCTTTGGGGACATTTTTCAGTTTAGGAAAAAGGAAAAAGTCACACGGACTGAGGTCAGGTGAATAAGGGTGCTGGGGAACCACAGGAATGCCTTTTGAGGTCAAAAATTCTGTTGTGGAGAGGGCAGTGTGACATGGGGCGTTGTCATGACGGAGCATCCATTTGTCTGCAATGTCTGGTATCACGCGAATTACCCTTTTTCTGAGCCTTTCAAGGACGTCTTTATAAAAAAACTTTGTTTGACAGTTTGTCCTGGAGGAACAAATTCTTTGTGGACGATTCCCCTTTTGTCAAAAACACAAATCAGCATTGATTTGATCTTCGATTTGCTCATTCGAGCTTTCTTTGGTCGAGGAGAGTTTGCAGTGTGCCACTCCTGACTTTGCCTCTTGGTCTCAGGATCGTATTCAAAAATCCATGATTCATCACCTGTGATCACAAGACTAAAGAAATCTTGCTCATTTGCGATTCTGTCAAGAAGATCAAGACAGTTGTTTTTTCGAATGTCCTTCTGCTCAATTGTGAGGTTTTTCGGCACCATTTTGGCACAGACCTTTCGCATGTGCAAATGTTCAGTCAAATTTTGATGAACAGTAAATCTGTTCAAATTTAATTGTTCACTCAACATTCTTAATGTTAAACGACGGTCTGATCTCACAAGAGTGTTTACACGTTCGATGTTTTCATTGGTTTTCGAAGTTGAAGGCCTCCCTGAATGGTGTTCATCTTCAACATGTTTTCTGCCTTCCAAAAATGATTTGTGCCAGCGAAAAACTTGAGCTCGGGATAAAGAATGTTCCCCATAGGCCTGTTTTAACTTTTCAAACGTCACACTTGCCGATTCTCCAAGCTTAACACAAAATTTAATGGCACAACGTTGCTCCAAATTCCGCTGTTCCATTTTGCGTGACGCACAACCAAAAACACAACTTCGCTAATAGCAGTCACAAAAAGGAGGTTCAGGACCTCCTGTTTTACATCTCATCCAAAGGACACTAATTTTTCAGCAGAGTGTTCCCGTCTCTGCACTGGGGCATTGGGATCTATACACAGTCTACATAAGTAAGCAGCCTCGGCTAGCCTCTTCTGGCATGGTAAAGCTTATTTTTCTTTTTTAATGATACACTTTATGCTTTACAATTAAAAATTAAATTTAACATTAAATATTCTTTACCCAAGGTTCATTTCAATTTGTCAATGTGAAATTAAATTTTTAAATTGGGGAAGGGGAGAGATTCCTCTTAAATTTAACACAAATGGGGTATTTCAGACTCCATGGAGGAAATGAAAGTGTGTTGAGGATGGAGTTCCATAATTTAAAAATCACTTTGTTTTTAATAATTTCACAATTTATTCTTTTTGAAGTTTGCAGCAGACTGTAAAATAGCAGATAAAGTGGATTAGATAAACTTATCAGGAAGTCCTTCAAATAACTTTTATCTCTGCTATTTTAATTTTATATAATTCTTTAATTTGGTGTGTAGAGATTTCCATTCATATTTTTCCCTAAATCACAGACTTGGCCAGGAAATATTGCATCAGCAGAGTAATTCAAACAAATCTAGAGAATGTAAAATAACCAGAAAATGGAGAAAAATAAGGTTTAATTTTTTAATTTCTACCTACTGTTTCTCCTGTTAGTGTAATTTTCTGCAGCTTTAAGAGTTGATCAGTTAACATAAGGCTGTAAGTGTGAATGCTTTTATTTTAAGAAATTTGAGATTAAGTTAAAATAAAATATAATTTACACAGTGTTAGTTATAGGTGGCAAAGTAGTGGAGACTGATTAGCAGTGCCACTTCACTGGAGATATTTTCTCCTTGTGCCCCTCTGCTTTATTTCTGAATCGGAGTAAGGAGATTTTAGATATCTATTATTAGTTTGCCAGTGAACATATCGCCTTTGAGATTACCATGAGCACCAAAACCAAACAACAATCTTGCAAGACCATATGAGAATTTAAAACAGAATTGACGCATCTTCAAGAATGTCCTAACAATGTCCTTTTTTTTTTTTTTTTCCTCTCTCTCTCTAACCTGGTTCAACTGGAAAAAATTGTCCTATGAAAATTACACCAATGATAATGATGGCTTGCTCCTCTCCCCAAACAACAAGAAATGGTCTTGTCATGCTTATCCTCGGTATGTGGCATAATCCAGAACCCCAAGGGTTTTGCTGTGCAAAGATAATGTCGGGTGTTGAAAGTGTTAAGTAGACAAAGGGGTGAATGATATGGATCACTGCTTTTTCCTGGCTCTGTAGTAAATTTGAGGTATAGTAGAACAGGCTGCTTTTTTTTTTTTTTGTTTTTTTTTTGGGTTTTTTATACTTTCTGTCCTTCCGGTTAAATAGCAAATGAACAGCTGTAGGTGATGGAATTGACAGGACCAATTATCATGAGGGACCATGGTGCCACAGTATTATCCTTCCCCCTTTTTTTCCAGGGGAGCATATTTACATACCCACAGACCATGTAAACAGAACAACAAGACGAAACACAGGATGCAGCACAAAATACATTTACGCCAACATTAATCATGTAGCACCACTACAATGTAGTCCAACTTCTCCAGGATGGCACATCAATATGTGCCATTGCCGGAAGGTTTATGTCTCCCAGCACAGTTTCAAGGGCATGGAGGAGATTCCAGGAGGCAGGCAGTTATTCTAGGAGAGATGGACAGGGCCGTTGAAGGTCCTTCACCCATCCACAGGACAGGTGTCTGCTCCTTTAGGCAAGGAGGAGCAGGATGAGCAGTGCCAGAGCCCTACAAAATGACCTCCAGAAGGCCACTGGTGTGAATGTCTCTGACCAAACAATCAGACTTCATGAGGGTGGCCCGAGGGCCTGATTTCCTGTAGTGGGCCCTGTGCTCACTGCCCAGCACCATGGAGCTTGATTGGCATTTGCCATAGAATACCAGAATTGGAAGGTCCACCACTGGCGCCCTGTGATTTTTCACAGATGAGAACAGGTTCACCCTGAGCACATGCGACAGACGTGAAAGGGTCTGGAGAAGCCGCAGCATGACCGGTTTGGTGGTGGATTAGTGATGGTCTGGTTAGGCATAGCCATGGAGGGACGCACAGGCCAGGAAATCCTTGGACTCATTATCAGACCCTTTTGTTGGTGCAGTAAGTCCTGGGTTCCTCCTGGTGCACGACAATTCTCAGCCTCATGAGGTGAGAGTATGCAGGCAGTTCCTGGAGGGTGAAGGAATTGATACCATTGACTGGCCCCCATGCTCGCCTGAACTAAATCCAATAGAACGCCTCTGGGACATTGTTTTGGTCCATCCAACGCCGCCATATTGCACCTCAGACTGTCCAGTAACTCGGAGATGCCATGATCCGAATCTGGGTGGAGATCCCCCCCAACCCCCCACCATCCGTCGTCTCGTTAGAACCATACCCCAACGTTGTCAAGCAATGATACAAGCATGTGGGGGGGGTCATACAAACTATTGAGTGTGTTTTTTTTGTTTTTTTTTTTTGAGTTGCTGCAATGAAATTTTGGCAAAATGGATTAGCCTACTGCATCACTTTTTCACTTTCATTTTTTGGGTGTCTTTTTTGAATTCAGCCCTCTTTAGGCTGATAATTTTAATTTCCATCAAACAATGTGGCATTCTTTTGTTCCTAACACGTTACCCAGTCCATATCAGTATAGACATCCAGCATTATTTTTTCCCATTTACAACGGAGGTGTTTTCAATGTGTTACTTTCATTTTTTTGAGCAGTTTATATGGGTGGGAATATAATGCGTTAAGAGCGTTGCTAGGACTGATCGGAGGCAAATTTAATTTCAAAAGACTACCAGATGGAAGCCTTGATAAAAGTGTGGTTTTGTGCAAAAAGGAGTTTACATACCACCAAAGCACTTCAACCTTACGGTACCATATAAATGCAAAACATGTTGCAGCGAGCACAGAAACTGAGAGCTGTTAGCGTTAGCAGTATGAGTTTGAGTGCCAACAAAAGGTGTCGGCAGCCCAAACTTGATGACTAGCTTCAGGACCAAAATTAGTAAGTCAACATCGGCCAAACTTACACATTCTCTCGCAAAATGGACTGTAGACCACTATCAGTGGTAGAAGATAGGGGGTTAGAAAATGTGCTACAGTTAGCGTCAGGTGATCCAACTTTCCAACTGTCGTGCCGAAAGACTATTTCAAGTAAAATTCAACAGCTTTATGACACTGAAAAGCAAGACAAATTAGATACATTACAGAAAGCGGACTTTGTGGCTCTTACTGGGGATCATTGGACTTCCGTAACAGTTAGTAATTCTAATTACATCGGAGTTACTGCACATATTGTTGATGTCACAGACGGGACATGGAATCTACAGTCTTTTGCCCTGACTGTGCAGAAGACAAACACCAGAAACTTTGCCAAAAACTGCGCTAAGCAGTTTCTCTTTGTGTCAGGGGAATGGGGAATTCAACAAAAGGTCAACACAATTGGAACAGACAGTGCACGAACCATGGTGGCTGCAGCACGACACCTCCCATTCCAACACATGCCTTGTGTTGCTCATATCTTGCAAAGAACCATCACTGTTAGCCTTGCTGATATTGGGTGTAGTAATGGTCACTTTAAACACAGCCCTGCTAATATGGAGGAACTACACCAGGAGCAAACAAGACTGGGGCAACAGAAATACAGGATGTTTCCACACGGTGGAATTCAGCACTGGATATGGTTTCTCATCTACTAAAGAATCAAGAGGCTGTTTTTGCTGCTTTAGACAAACAAAAGCACAAGCTAGTCATTTTAACTCCAAAAGCTAGTGACTGTCCTTGAGCCATGCAGGTAAATAAAACTTTTTTAACTTATTGTTACTGTTTCTTCAAAAAGCTCTATAGATGACAGTTATTGTGTAGATTAATAATTACTTTCTTGAACTGTCTACTACAGGTTTGTGACTGAGCTTCTTGGAGGTGAGATATACGTCTCATGTTCAGTGGTTTCACCTGCTTTCTGCCACCTGCATCACACCATGGAGGTCTCCGATGATGACTCACACTACATGGTGAAATTTAAGACTGCCTTCACAAAGGACCTATCCCAGTGTGTAGCTACACTCAACCATCAGTGGCTCAAGATAGCTACTGTGCTCGACCCATGCTTTAAAGACTTAGTGTCTTGCAAGGGGAGAGCGAGAAGAGGTTTGGACCAGCCTTGAGGCCCTGCTGCAGGAACAGTGTAAATATGCCACCACAAAGGAGCTAGCAAAGACAAAGAACCTCCTCTTTTCATTGTCTTCACACTCTGATTCATATGAGGAAGCCCTGTGTAGCAGGGCCCTGAGTTTGTACAGCGCAGAATCCACCCTCAGCGAGACAGACTCTTTAGAAGTTTTTCTGGGCTCTTTTGTTACCATTCGTATTATCCGTCTCTTTGATTTGTCATCAATTTTCCTCCTGCGGCCACGTCCAGGGAGGTTGGCTACAGTCCCATGGATCTTAAATTTCTGAATAATATGTGCAACTGTAGTCACAGGAACATCAAGCTGCTTCGAGATGGTCTTATAGCCTTTACCTTTGACAATGCTTGTCTATAATTTTCTTTCTAATCTCCTGAGACAACTCTTTCCTTCGCTTCCTCTGGTCCATGTTGAGTGTGGTACACACCATGTCACCAAACAACACAGTGACTACCTGCAGCCCTATATATAGGTCCACTGACTGATTACAAGATTGTAGACACCTGTGATGCTAATTAGTGGACACACCTTGGATTAACATGCCCCTTTGGTCACATTATTTTCAGTCTTTTCTAGGGTTACCATCATTTTTGTCCAGGCCTGTTTCATGAGTTTTTTTTTTTATTTTTATTAATTCTGTTGAAGCATGATTGAAAAGCAATGTCTGACTTTTATTAGTTAAATTTCATAGAATTTTTATTTATTATTTCTTTTGTCAGATTAAAGTTATTTCTGTGACCAATTTGAGCTTTTCTTTCATTGACTGAAGGGTACCAACAATTTTGTCCACACTTGTCCACACAGGAAAGTGAGAGAAAAATTCTGATCTAAATACGAGCATTGGCTCTCGTAACGAGCCACGAGCCAGGCTGTGGGTATGCGTGACGCGTTTCCCGATCCGCCACGACTCGGGGATTCACCCAAGCTGACGCTTCCCGCCCGTCTGCTCACTCAGTGTTCCTTGTTCTCCCATAGCGTGAGGATCTACACGTTTGTGCACTTGTGATTTCATTGTTTTTTTTGCACTTAACGTGAAAATAATTATTCCACGAGAGAGCCTTCCTGAATCAGAGGGGGACTCTCCTTCCCCACAGTAACCCGTTTCCTCCTCCCCACCTCCCTATCGTCTCCCTCAAGCCAGCCAGGAATCTTCATAAAAGTAAACTACAGTTATATTATTTACCAGTGTTATTTATTAAAGGTAAACTACAGTATATATTATTTATCAGTGTTATCTGTTAGGAAAATTGATTTTTATGTTGATTTTTTTGGGGGTGCGGAACGGATTAACTGGATTTCCACTATTTTCAATGGGGAAGTATGTTCTAGATACGAGAAATTTGCTATACGAGCTAAATGCTGGAACGAATTAAACTCGTATCTCGAGGTTCCACTGTATATGTATATATGTATATATGTTTATATATATATATATATGAAGCGTAAGAACATATCTTAACTATGGAGGGCACTGTATGTAAGTATGAGTATAGATATAGATACATACAGTACAGGCCAAAAGTTTGGACACACCTCCTCATTCAATGTGTTTTCTTTATTTTCATGACCATTTACAGCACTCCATTACTCTCCTTCTTGGAGAACAGCCTGGAGGTGTGTTTGGGGTCATTGTCCTATTGAAAAATAAATGATCGTCCAACTAACCTGACTTCTGCACAACACAACTGCTGGTCCCAACCCCTTTCAAAAGCAAGAAATTCCACTAAATAACCCTGATAAGGCACACCTGTGAAGTGAAAACCATTTCAGGTGACTACCTGTTGAAGCTCATCCAGATAATGCCAAGAGTGTGCAAAGCAGTAATCTGAGCAAAGGGTGGATATTTTGATGAAACTAGAATATAAAACATGTTTTCAGTTATTTCACCTTTTTTTTGTTAAGTACATAACTCCACATGTGTTCATTCATAGTTTTGATGCCTTCAGTGAGAATCTACCAATGTAAATGGTCATGAAAATAAAGAAAACACATTGAATGAGGAGGTGTGTCCAAACTTTTGGCCAGTACTAGAACTATATATATATGTATGTATGTATGTTATATATATATATATGTATGTTATTTATATATATATATATATATATATATATATATATATATATATATATATATATATATATATATATATATATATATATATATATATATATATATATATAAGTAACATACATATATTACAGAAGGCAGTTTTAATTTTGTATTTACTAATGTAGAAACATAATCTGTAGGTGATCTAGCCCACAGTGACTATACAATTGAGGCAGGTATTCACATATCAGTAGGAACCCTTGCCTCACACCTATGAGTGAGAAAGAAGAGGGTGAAGTATATACTGGCAGGAGGGGAAGATATTGCAAGAAAACACCACATGTTTTAAATAATCATCCCACTCATTTCCATAGTCCAATAAAGTTTTAGCTAACTGATCAGTTAAGGTCCTTTTTAAAGCATTCCAACATTCCATTCCATCTGACTTCAGATAAGGGGTGTAGTGCAGGTCTTTCTGATTTCAAGCAGCTGACAGAGGCTCTAAACCACTTACACTTCAAACTGACTGCTATGGTCACAGTGTAAAGACTCTGGTACACCATGCGCCAAGCACATAGTCTTAAAACTGACACTATGCAACTGTCTTTACAGTTTGGTTTGTTGTGACTAGAAGTTCCAATAAATCAGCAGCCATCCTTTCAAAAGGATGAGATGACTCTGCTCTGTCCGTAGGAGCTTGATGTGCTGGCATTGGTTATTGGCGTGTCTGACAAGCTTTACATTGCTCACACCACTTTTGAATTGGTGTGGGCCAGTAGAGGGCCAGTAACAAGTTTGTCATGCCCATTCCTAAACACCCTCAGATGAGAAATGGGCTGGGGCTAGGCTACCATGTAGCTGTAACAGCATGTGTGATATAAGAGGAGAAGGAACCATAATTTGAATGAGTTGTTCCTCACTGATAGACAGGCTTTTAAATTCAGTACAGAGTTTTCTTAGACACTTGGAGGCTCCTTTCAGTCTTCCACGTGGAAGCCTTTTTGTTAATGTTTTATTATCCATGTCAGCCTTCTTCCTTATTATCAGAGACATCAGGGCACAGCATCGATGTAGGAAGCAGGGTCTTGGGGTCACTGTCAACAGTTTCAACAGTTACTCCTTCTAAAACCATGTCCAATACAGAGCAGTCAGCAGTTGGCTCTACTGGTGGTGTTGTCTACAGTATTAATCCTTACTATGGCTGCTTTGGCACTTCAGTATCATTGAAACAGAGCGTTTCAGGTCTCCAGGAGAGGGTGTTAGCATATGACATTGCCCACCATTGTGTTTATTTACCCAGTTTTGTGGATCTAGCTCTAAAAGCCACCTGCTTCACCTACTAGCAGGGTCAGCATCAGTGGCTAATTGTTGGAGGCTCAACAGGGGACGGTGGTCTTTAATGATAGTGAATGATGCAAGTCCACCATAGTGTCAAAATTCACAAAATGCTCATACAACTGCCCGCAGTTCATGATCAAACTGTTGGACCAACGCCTCTGTGTGGGTCTCAGTGCTTGACTGGAATATGTCACTACATGTTTCATTTCCTCTTTTTCTTGTGCTAGTACTGCACCATCTGCCACATTAGAGGTGTCTGTATAAATTCTGAACAGCACACTAAAATCAGGCAAAGTAACTACAGGGGTGGAGGAGAGTGTGTGTTTCTGGTTGTTGAATCACTTACTACTAAGTGGAAGGATTTGCACTATGGTTTGGGGCATAATTGCAGCACATTCATGGCATTTTTAAGCAAGTACTTTTTACAGTACTTAAATGTCTCCATTGCTTCCCAACTGGCTCCCGATCATCTGCAGAAGCTGTGCCTGTTTGTCAGGAAAGTCCTGAGCTGGAAAATAGTTTTGCTCTTCGGCTGCAGATCAGAGAGGATGAGGTCCTTCTTGATTCTATGATTATTGTGGCCTCTGCCCCCAAAGTTGTCTGATAGCACAACCGAAGTCAGATGCACTGTTTTGTTTGCCAGAGGTTTAGACAGTTACCTACAGAGGAAAGCGAGGTGGCAAATGCCCAGACTGTCATTAATTTTCTGACTAAACTTCACTGTATTCAACTGGTGAATAGATGCTTCATTTTAGATGAACATGAGGTTTGCCCAATGTCTACATCTCCTCTACCTGTCTCACATGTTGTGTGCTTGGTTGTACCCAAGTTGCTGTGGCTCACAGAACCAAGTGACCACTGCTGCTACTCGGCACAACCCATCCCCTGTACTGCTACCTTCATGTCCTTCTGGATGGAATGTCCACAAAGCTGTGCTGCGTAGTCTCCCATTGATTATGCTGATTGTGGGAGATTCAATTGTCAGAAACATCAGAAGAAGATCCACTATTGTCCACCATTTTTCAGGATTCAAAGTTTCTGATAATCCTATAGCACCTTCCCAGTTTACTCACCAAGTCAGTATCTGTGCATAACGTGATTATTCTCATAGGGTGTAACAGCAACATCTGTGACCAGAGGTCTGAGAATTTAAAACATGAAAAGTACAAGAATGAATTGTATTTAATGAAAGTGCTAACAAGGCATATAGTTAATCAAAGACAAATTTTTGTTACATTGTTGATCAGAGGTCCTTAATTACAATCCTGGATGCAGGTTTTCACTTCATCCAGTTTCTTAATTAGAATCCATTTATTTACTACTAAAGCAACAGGTTTTTTGGGCTTAAGTTTAGTTATCTAGCCTGTTACAATTCAGAACCCTTAATTGCCTGTTTCAGTTTTTAGCAGCAGCATTTGTTTTAATTTTGTTGACTGTTTTCTTAACCAGACATTAGTTAATAATGAAATGCAAATATCCAATAAACCAGCACCTCTCCAGCTAATGTGCTTCCTTTTACTATAAATCTGTGCATTTGCACCAAGAAGTATCTATGTTAAAAAAAAATGTTTAGAAATAGAGGGGATTTGGATGGACTATTAAATTTAAATCTGGTCCACAAAACACAATAATGTTCTCAGAGAAAAATTCTACTGTGCAATTAATTTCTCTTGGATAAATGAAAGCACTAACATGACAAATATTTAAATACCAAGATTAATTTTCTAATTAGGAAACTAGTTGGAAGGAAAACATGCAGCCACTTCGTCCCTCTGGGACCATAACTGAGAACCAAGTGCTTGACGTTTAGCAGATAATATATTCTGTTCAATGTTAAACAGCTTAATGACGTGCCTAAACGTCAACTTTTTTTTATCGGTTTCTCTGATAATCCTCCTGGTAGGGTGGTAAAAATATTGATTTCCTGATTGCTATTGTTTTGCTGGGCAGCACGGTGGCGCACTGGTAGTGCTGCTGCCTCGCAGTTAGGAGACCCGGGTTCGCTTCCCAGGTCCCTGCGTGGAGTTTGCATGTTCTCCCTGTGTCTGCGTAGGTTTCCTCCGGGCGCTCCGGTTTCCTCCCACAGTCCAAAGACATGCAGGTTAGGTGGATTGGCGATTCTAAATTGGCCCTAGTGTGTTCTTGGTGTGTGGGTGTGTTTGTGTGTGTCCTGCGGTGGGTTGGCACCCTGCCCAGGATTGGTTCCTGTCTTGTGTTGGCTGGGATTGGCTCCAGCAGACCCCCGTGACCCAGTGTTTGGATTTAGCGGGTTGGAAAATGGATGGATGGATATTGTTTTGTTTAAACAATTCAGCATTAATTCTTTGTCTCAAGATTGATCTTGAGAATCTCTATCCTGCTCAGTTACTATATGTACAATTTTGTTTTTGGTGTCCGTTCCAGCAGATGTCGCTAATGTGCCTGTTGAAGCTTTCTTTGGAAAAGGCACTTTACATCATCATATAAAATGATGTTTTCTCCTCAAATGAAATTAACACCTACAACACTTCAATTGGAAATATAAAATTACTATGGATTCAAACAGTGTGTCACTAAACAACTGGATTAAAGCAAGCCATATGTGAGCTGTGCACCTCAGAAGTATTGCTGTAACACAACAAACTTCAGAAATGTATGCTGATGTCACCCAGAAACACAATTTCAGTAGAGCCTAAACAACCTACACTGGAGACTGTGTTTAGCTCCAAGCTTCTATTTAATTCACCACATACTCAAAAGATAACCTAATCTATAGCAGTTTTTATCTCTAAAGATATGAGACCTTATTGCTGAAAACGGAGGCTTTTGACAAATGATACAGGTTTTGAAACTATTCTGTGCTTTATAAACCAAAAGGCAAATGATTGAAGTTTAATGTACCCTGGCTTTATGAAGATCTTGAGCAAAGCACCACCATGTCTCTAAGGTTAGTGAAAAGAGTGGATCTAACTTGCAGCAGCAGATTCCTGTGTTTATAATCACATGTCACTTCATTACAAAACGACTGGGCCCCTGTGGTGGATGTGTTGCAGACAAGATTACTGCATGCCAGTCGCACCAGGTGTAGCCTTGCTACCTATGTGCTGAGGTACTGAGGTGACTGGCTGTTGTTCTAAAACATTTGTAGCATTTCCAATGCACTGTTCCCATCACATGACCACATCAGTCAGTTTGTGTATTGACAACTACAATAAACATTGCTTCTCTATAATGTGGCTAGTGCTAGTTGTACTGCTACAATGGAAAAAATTGCAACGGGCCTCACACGGCCAAGCAAGCAGGCACTTTGAATTTTCTCTGAATTTTCAGAGCAGCCTGTGATGGCGTTGTCAGTCATGATGGCGGGTTCTGTCTTTTCTGTTGCATTCATCCAAAGCTGCTGTCAAAAAGCATCCGCTCTAGACCTTGTTTTAAAACTCTCCCTTTTTGTGTGAGGAGCAACTATGAAGACACATTTTCGAGAATAATTAACGCAAACTGCTACAAGTGAGCAACTGAAGATATGTGTAACTCATAGAGTTAAAGACACAAGTCTTCCTACTGTAATTTCATTTTAACTATTTTAAGATAATTTTAAATGTCCACTAGGAGAATAGGTTTGGCCAATAGTTTAGTTGAAGGGTTTCTACATAGAGATTCATAACTTATGAATAGGTTACTGAATAACATTTATTATTTAAAAAGCAATATTTGATTATTTTATACTTGCAAGATGATATAGATGTTTTATAAAGTAGATGCCATTGTATTGTATTAAAACAAGGAACCCCCCATAATGTGTGTAGACTCTGATGTAGCAATACATATGTATACAAATGAGTACAGTGCTGTGGAAAAGTTTTTTTTTAATATATAAAAACTAATGATATTCTACATCTTGCAAATACTCATGTTGACTGTTCATTACTATTTAAATATTGCTTCTTAAATGTCATTCCATGCTAATTACTATGTTATGAAATCACTATGTAAACACCCTTCAAATAAAGTATTCCTGAAATTTGTCTCATTATATTAATGTTCTCTATCATGGTTAAGTAATCCTTCTTCTTCTTCTTCTCTCTCGGCTTTTTAAAAAAAAAAAAAAACCTCAAAGATATCAATGCATCGAATCAAATTGAGACATCAGTGCCTTACATCCCAGTGACCCACTGGCTTCTTTACTTTGTTTGTTTTACCAGCTCCCCTATGGACAAAGTAACTATTGCGACAATATACTGTACAGTGTTTCCCAATCATTCCTGTTATAATCAATGCTAGATCAAATAAAAGTGATAATGTAATACACAACTCTAATTTTGTAAAACTGCTAGCCTCTTAACATCAAAAAATGTAAGTACAAATCAGCTTGAAGAGGTGTAACTTTGCACCATCCATGTATTCCTTGTATGTTTCGAAGCTTGCACTATTGAACATGAGATCACTCCTAAGAATTTCTACATTAGTGATTTTATTTCTCGATATGGTCTACATTTTCTATTTCTTACGGAATGTTGCCTCTTATCCACTTCATCAGCTACAGTTAATGAGGCTTCTCCTCCACAGTACTAATTTTCTGCTAGACAATGCAAGAAAGGGGATGGAATTGCAACAATCTTTGCACTTTTGAAAATGTCTAAAGTTTTGAATGCTTAACTATAGTTCTCAAAACTCGACAATAGGTTGTTTATAGATGAATCCCAAAAAAAAAGCATAACTCCAGTTTCTTATCTGTGTTATTGTTGATTGCTCTTGTCAAATATGTTATAGTAATTTTACTGAGTTATCTTAACGTGCATGTAAATTACTGTTTAGATTCTAGAGCTGACAGGGAAGAGTTTTTCTCTTCCCTGGCAGAGGAAGGCCTAAGAAGGTTTATGGATGTAGTGAGAGAGGACATGCAGGTGAAGGGTGTAACAGAACAAGATAAAGAGGACAGAAAGATATGGAAGAAGATAATCTGCTGTGGCAACCCCTAACGGGAGCAGCTGAAAGAAGAAGATTAGTAGTTTAGATTTTACTTAACATGTGAAGTATACTAATCTTCACAAGAGGCTATTGACATTGATGTTTAATCAGTTTTACAGGTTCCAGCTTCTGATCATTTCTGTGTCTGTTTCAATGTGTTTCTCTGTACTCCAAATAAGTTTCTTGAACCTGGTACTTAACACCATATTGATAACAATGCTGTTTGTACTGTATGAGAATCGGGTAGTAGTCAACTTATGACCACATTAGGTTCTGACAGACCAGTCATAAATTTATCTGGATGTAAGATGGACCAGTATATGTAGTCAAACGTGACCGTATGTATAGTACGGTATAATTAGTCCCGTAAGTTGTATTGTTTGTATTGTATCCTTTTTTAGTCATTATTATTAGCACATCATGTATATTTTCTATCTTCTTTTTTTGTAAATTATTTCTTTATTTTGTTATTTCATTGTTAATGTTGATGACATGGGTGCTAAATCTTTAAAAGCTTCATGAATCCTTTCTTTTTCTACGTTATGTTATGTCGTCAGTGTGTGCCGCTCCCTGTGTTCATTGTGTTAACTATGAGAGAAGGAGTTTTACCAGAAGAGTTTGAGCACTCGTGTTTCAGCCTGTTCATAATAAACATTAACAGATAGAGGTTCAATTTGGTTGCATTACCCTTTTGTGACGGTTTCCTTGAAGCGGCACATCGTGAATCGCAGTGCAGAGGCTTCAGAAGTTAACCAGATTCAATGTCAGACCACGACACAATACAGCATGTGCACTGCAACCTGGTTACAATAGGATAACTTAGTTGCATGTGATCACATTCACTTTCTTTTCACCATCATACTGCTTGATCAACTTTATTTTTTGCGTCAATATCAGTTCTCTTTTTTTTAAACTGTAAGACAATCACAACTGAACATAGTCGGAACCATTGCAGGTAATAAACTGAGATTGAGATGAATGAATCACGGCATATGGAGCTGGCGTGGTGAAAAGATATCATTTGTCCATGAGACGTGGTAGTGGTTGTGCGTGTAATGGTCTTAAGATGCATAAGTTGCAAGTCAGCCACTACCTGTACTTGATATACTTGATGCATGTGGTACAAATTGTGATTTCTTTGATAATCTCTCAGATAATCTGCTTAAATTGTTTAAATATGTTTCTTCTCTTAGAACAAGAAAATGTGCATGGGTGAAACCTGCACCATGGTTTACAAATGACATTTATGGACTTAAACAGACTTGTAGAAAACTTGAGCAAAGCTGGCATATGACAAAACAAGGGGGGGTTCATTTTGCCTTGGTAGAAAGTTTTAAAACTTATAAATTCACTCATTAATCCATTCCAGAACATTGTATTTCTCCCTCTGTATGAATGTCTTTGTAGATTTTGATCTGTGTTTTGGGTCATTGTCTTGTTGGAATATCCAACCCCTGTATAACTTCAACTTTTTGACTGATGCTTGAACATTATCCTGAAAAAGCTGTTGATATTGGGTTGAATTCATCTGACCCTCGACTTTAACAAGGACCATAGTCCCTAAACTAGCCACACAGCCCCACAGCATGATGGAACCTCCACCAAATTTGACAGTAGGTAACAGGTGTTTTTCTTGGAATGCGGTGGTGTTCTTCCGCCATGCAAAGAGCTTTTTATTATGACCAAATAACTCAATTTTTGTCTCATCAGTCCAAAGCACTTTGTTCCAAAATGAATCTGGCTTGTCTAAATGAGCATTTGTATACAACAAGCCACTCTGTTTGTGGCATTAGTGCAGAAAGGGCTTCTTTCTCATCATCCTGCCATACAGATGTTCTTTGTGCAAATTGCACTGAATTGTAGAACGATGTACAGATACACCATCTGCAGCAAGATGTTCTTGCAGGTATTTGGAGGTGATCTGTGGGTTGTCTGTAACCATTCTCACAATCCTGTGCATATGCCGCTCCTGTATTTTTCTTGGCCTGCCAGACCTGAGTTTAACAGCAACTGTGCCTGTAGCCTTCCATTTCCTGATTACATTCCTTACAGTTGAAACGGACAGTTTAAACCTCTAAGAGAGCTTTTTGTAGCCTTCCCCTAAACCATGATACTGAGCAATCTCTGTTTTCAGATCTTTTGAGAGTTGCTTTGAGGATCCCATGCTGTCACTCTTCAGAGGAGAGTCAAAGGGAAGCACAATTTGCAATTGACCACCTTAAATACCTTTTCTCATGATTGGACACGCCTATCTATGAAGTTCAAGGCTTAACAAGCTAATTGGTGTTGCAAGTAATCAGTACTGAGCAGTTACATGCATTCAAATCAGCAAAATTACAAGGGTACCCACATTTTTGCACAGCCAGCTTTTCACATTTTATTTAATTTCATACCAATATCTCTTCATTCGGTGTTGATAAATTTCTGAGATTTTTCATTAATAGGATTGGTTTGATTAGAGAGAAAATCACTGGTCTACATTCCTTTCAGAGTGATAGCCATGATCTCTCCAGTACTTTCATGGATACAGGCACTGTGGCTCAGACCTCTTGCAACTTTTTACAATTTGAAGTTAATATTAATGGCTGTAGTATTTCTGAAACTTGACCATTGAAGTGATATTTGATGCTCATCTCACATTTCATTATCATATCAAGGCTATCACCAAGACAGCATTTTTTCATCTTAGAATAGATTGTATTCTTGCAATATTTCTATCTTTGTGTGATGCTGAAATATTAATACATGCATGCATTTGTTTCTTCTAGACTTGATTATTGTAATGCCCCTTTCTCTTTTCTTCCTAGTTGTGCTACTAGAAGTCTTCAGTCTTATTCAGAATGCAGCTAGAATCTTAACAAAAACAAAAAAGAATTGAGCACGTAACACCCATTCTAGTTTCTCTTCACTGGTTAACAGTGCAAGCAAGACCTGATTTTAAAGTTCTTTAACATACTGTATATAGTAAGGCCTTGCATGGACTTGTACCACCCTACTATGCTGAACTAACCAGTGGCATGTTTGGGGGTGTGCGGAGGGGACGGTCCACCCCGGGCGGCATTATTGGCCACAAGGCTCAGTACAATTCGTGTGTAAGCAGTTGGGTTCGGAAAAATATCACTCCTGTATGAAAAAAGTCAAATTCTCTGATTTTTAACCACAAATGCTTGAAAAATAATGTTCAGACTGTCCTTCTGCATCAGACACAGCAATTGAAATGTATGAGGCAATGACAAAAATAAACATAAACATTACGCCGATAATAATTTCTAGGAAGATAAACAACTAATTTACAATTTATAATTTTGTTTCATTATTAATCCAAATGCGTTCTTGCTCTCCGCAGAAAACATCCCCACCTATCACTTGTACCCTACTTTGGTTGTGGTTTTCGTAGTGTAATTATATTAAACTAATAATTAGAACACGGCTTATCAGTGCGTCTATACTATATTCTTGTATAGTTGATGCTTATAAATGTATATAAAAAATTATTGCTGTTTCTTTATACAGTGGTGTGAAAAACTATTTGCCCCCTTCCTGATTTCTTATTCTTTTGCATGTTTGTCACACAAAATGTTTCTGATCATCAAACACATTTAACCATTAGTCAAATATAACACAAGTAAACACAAAATGCAGTTTTTAAATGACAGTTTTTATTATTTAGGGAGAAAAAAAAATCCAAATCTACATGGCCCTGTGTGAGAAAGTAATTGCCCCCTGAACCTAATAACTGGTTGGGCCACCCTTAGCAGCAATAACTGCAATCAAGCGTTTGCGATAACTTGCAATGAGTCTTTTACAGCGCTCTGGAGGAATTTTGGCCCACTCATCTTTGCAGAATTGTTGTAATTCAGCTTTATTTGAGGGTTTTTTAGCATGATCCGCCTTTTTAAGGTCATGCCATAGCATCTCAATTGGATTCAGGTCAGGACTTTGACTAGGCCACTCCAAAGTCTTCATTTTGTTTTTCTTCAGCCATTCAAAGGTGGATTTGCTGGTGTGTTTTGGGTCATTGTCCATTGTGTTGCAGCACCCAAGATCGCTTCAGCTTGAGTTGACGAACAGATGGCCGGACATTCTCCTTCACGATTTTTTGGTAGACAGTAGAATTCATGGTTCCATCTATCACAGCAAGCCTTCCAGGTCCTGAAGCAGCAAAACAACCCCAGACCATCACACTACCACCACCATATTTTACTGTTGGTATGATGTTCTTTTTCTGAAATGCTGTGTTCCTTTTATGCCAGATGTAACGGGACATTTGCCTTCCAAAAAGTTCAACTTTTGTCTCATCAGTCCACAAGGTATTTCCCCAAAAGTCTTGGCAATCATTGAGATGTTTCTTAGCAAAATTGAGACGAGCCCTAATGTTCTTTTTGCTTAACAGTGGTTTGCGTCTTGGAAATCTGCCATGCAGGCCGTTTTTGCCCAGTCTCTTTCTTATGGTGGAGTCGTGAACACTGACTTTAATTGAGGCAAGTGAGGCCTGCAGTTCTTTAGACGTTGTCCTGGGGTCTTTTGTGACCTCTCAGATGAGTCGTCTCTACGCTCTTGGGGTAATTTTGGTGGGCCAGCCACTCCTGGGAAGGTTCACCACTGTTCATGTTTTTGCCATTTGTGGATAATGGCTCTCACTGTGGTTTGCTGGAGTCCCAAAGCTTTAGAAATGGCTTTATAACCTTTACCAGACTGATAGATCTCAATTACTTCTGTTCTCATTTGTTCCTGAATTTCTTTGGATCTTGGCATGATGTCTAGCTTTTGAGGTGCTTTTGGTCTACTTCTCTGTGTCAGGCAGCTCCTATTTAAGTGATTTCTTGATTGAAACAGGTGTGGCAGTAATCAGGCCTGGGGGTGGCTACGGAAATTGAACTCAGGTGTGATACACCACAGTTAGGTTATTTTTTAACAAGGGGACAATTACTTTTTCACACAGGGCCATGTAGGTTTGTATTTTTTTTTTCTCCCTAAATATTAAAAACCATCATTTAAAAACTGCATTTTGTGTTTACTTGTGTTATATTTGACTAATGGTTAAATGTGTTTGATGATCAGAAACATTTGTGTGACAAACATGCAAAAGAATAAGAAATCAGGAAGGGGGCAAATAGTTTTTCACACCACTGTATATTAATAAATCTATGCAAAATGTATCTTAATTTTTCTCTATACATCATTTTAATTTTCTATTTAAATAGTTTAATATATTGAGATATGTTGGAGGGCGGCAAATTGAAGCTCCGCCCTGAGCGGCACGAACTCCAGCTATGCCACTGGAGCTAACTTCACAATTTGTGAAGTATATCTTTTTCTCTCTTAATGCTGGTCTTGTGGTGATTCCTCCAATAATAAAAAAACAGTTGGTCACAGAGCATTTGCCTACTGTGCACTTTATCTTTGGAATGGCCTTCCTTTATATAAGAGAAGCACACTCAGGATTTTAGTGTTGATTTAAAAATATCAACTAACTTTACTCCCTTTATTACAGCCTGCCTTAGACTTTAGTCAGGTCTATCATCTTTGAAAAATTCTTCTTTTTATTACTTTTTGACATACCATAACTTTAATGTTTTAATGTTATTTTATTTCAATTTTATTATGTATTATGTCTTCATCATTGATATTTTATTTTAATTTCTGTTTTTATTTTCTTGTCCCATGTGTTCTTATTTGTGCAATGAAATGGAACCATGCTAGATGATGATTCTGCAGTTTAAAGTTGATTGAATGATGCATTACAATCTACCATCCCTTCAAAGGGCACAATTTTTCCCATAAGGTGATGTAGGGATGTGGAATGTCTTGAAAAGTCTTTTACAAAACCTTTTCAATAAGAATATAGCCTAACAAATGCTCTAACCTCTGAAGGAGACTGCGAGGTTAGACTCTTTCTGACTTTGTGTGTTCCTTGGATTAGTTTGAAGGCCCCATTGAGATACAATGTGGCCCAGAAACACCCAATGATCCCTGAACAAGATGGCATTTTTGGGGTTCAGTTTCAATCCTGCACATTGGATCCTCAAGAATAACTCCTCCAGTCTGTACAAATCCTCCTCAAATGTAAGACTATAAAAATAGTATGTCATCAAAATACACCATACAAATATGCCATGGAATTCCCTGAAGAACCGGCTCCAATGTTTGTTGGAATGTAGCTGGGATTTGGTATAGCCCATGGGAATGAAGCCCCACTGATAAAGACCACTTCCTGTCCTCCTTGGCTATTTCTGCCTGCCACTAGCCATTTATGAAATCCAAGGTGGTTAACCAAACAGAACCCATTTTTCCTCCCAGGGAAGAGAGTGTGTCTTTCACTGTCACACTATTCAAGTGCCAGTACTAAACACACAATTTTCATTTGCCACATTTTTAAACTAACACTACTGGGGCAGTCCAAGAGCTGCAGCTCTCCAATAATTTTTTTTCAGCCAGGAAGTTTGACCCTTGTCTCTCTTTTTTTTGGGGTGAGGCATGATATGCAGGCTGCCTTATAAGAGTGAGGTCACTTGTTCTTATATAATGTTTCACTATAGTGTATTTGCCATTGTTGTTCTCAGAGGTGTTAAAGATGACCTTGAATTTAAATTTAACTAGCAGCATTAACAGTGCAAATTTCAGTGCTGCTGAAATGGGGGAATCATCTAGTGATGCATTGCAGGGATAAGAGTCACTGGAGTTGCATTCACTGGGAAAGATAAGAGCAGCTGGAGTTCCTATGCATTACCCATCTTAAAGTAGTGTAATTTTTGGTAGAATTTAGAATACAGGTACTAGTCAGTCCATTTTTCACAGAGGTGACAGTGTGGACCCCCACCAAACAAGATGATTCAGGAAGGTTGGACTCCAGATATCCAACAGTCTCACTGTGGTTGATTGGCAATGTACAGATACAATCTTACCATTGTTTCAACAGTCCACATTAATCATCTCTCTAGAATTCTCACACCAACCTGCAATGACCAGTGCCTTATCCATATCTTTTGCACTTTGCAATTCATGGCATGTCTCTCTCAGGAGGGGGGGTCCAGAAACGCAATAAATCTGAAATTTTTAACTTTTAAGCTGTTTCTCTATAGTTCTAGAAAGCCTTGTTGACCGGCCTGCTGATTTCATTGGCATGCACTTCTAGGCTGTCATGCAGGCTAGAAGACAGCCTCTAAAATGGTCCATCCACTGTATATGCCCCAAATCCTCTGTTTCTCTTTCACACCCTTGTAATCAGACTGAACCATAGCAGGAATGCTGTCCCACAGTAAAAATTCTGCCTTTGTTAGATGAGTTGGTAAAATCATAACTAATTCATATTGATAACTGATGCCCTCCCCTTCCATTAGGGCTTTGCTTGTTGCTTCTTACTGCCTTACCCAGGACAGAAGACTGTTTGTTTATCCTTACCCAAAAATGAGTGAGTGAACCCGCATTTCTGTTCAGTCTGCTGTAAACGTGGTTACACTCATGATGAAATCAAAAGAGGTTTGGTCTTATGCAACATCTTTATCTATCTGTACCTCCCATTGATATTATAGTTTATCTTTAACTGCTGCCCCCAATCTAACCGAGATTCCCTGTTTCTGCTTACATGTTGGTCATTGATAAAGTAATGAAGGGCAGACTGGTGTTGGCTTGGAAGTTGGTTGTTAATTAAATAACAAAGTAGAGAAGACCGGTATGGAGAGTCAGTGTTTATTGCCAGTTGGCACATACAAATTCTGTTATGTGTGCCCCTGGGAAAAACAGATAACTCCCCCTTTTCTATGGCATCCCTGAGGGGACAAAATACTCTCTGTAGTCTCATAAGGTAAATTCGTTAAAGAAAAGTACATTGCAGGTGGCCTTGTTACAATGTTATTAGGAGTTGAAGTGTTGGTTATAAACTTAAACTACACTAAACATTAATTATTAAAGGCAACAGAAAACTTACTTTGTTAGCAACACCCAACACCTTTGTTTGGCTAAAAATAAAATTGCTGAGAGGCAGTTACTTTTGATGAAGGTGGAATGTAAAAAAGTTCCTGATTGCTCTTCTGATAAGCTTCTTAAGGAGGCTTCAGTAATCTACCTTCTTGTAAGAAATTTGTGGTGTCTGGACACACGGTGTCAAAAAAGGAGAAGTGTGCTCAGAAAATGAGTGTCGTACACACTTTTGTCACAGTAAACTATGTCGATCAGTGCTGATATGCTGAGGGAATTTGTGGACTTCAAAGATTTTACTGTGAGAACAACAGACTTCTGTGAATTTTCCCTATGTCAGAAAGGCTGGATAATCTGTTCCATAGAACACTGAGTTCCAAAGCATAACTTAGCAGGTGATGGAATAAAGCCCCGTGTTCTGGTAAGTGTGGAGAGGGGTTTTGTCTGAACAAGGACATACATGGAGAATCTGATGGTGCAGTCAGTGGTTACACAGAGAATCCTTGTTAATCACATCAGAGCATTATCCATTTAGTGTAGGAGAATATCCATTTTTCTTGTCAATTATTTGTCCTGTTTAACTCAATTTCTAACAAAAATCTGAAAATTTCTGACTGTCCATTAAATACTACTATACTGTATATTAAAATTTCTTTACTAGTCCATTTAAAAATTTAAAAGCCCCTTGTTAAAATCTAATGTTGCATTATTTGTATATGTCTCTATATACTGTACATGCTGTTGTTTTTTTTTTATTTAATGTTCTCTGGACGTGTTAATACAAAGTGTGCTATTGAAAATATTTGGAGTGTCAATTTCAAATAATTTAAATATGAACTTATTTTCTTAATAGGCATGGAAGACAACATAATATTATGCCCTCGAATGTGAACTATCGAGCAAATATTTGGGCTCTCAAAGAAGAAGGCTGTACACATCTAATTGTTACAACTGCTTGTGGCTCACTTAGAGAGGAGATTCAACCAGGAGACATTGTAATTATTGACCAATTCATTGACAGGTATGTTTAGTACAGTAATTACTCTAATAAACGGTACAATCAATAGATTTTAAAGCTTCTGCCTCACAACTCCAGTGACCTGGATTCACATCTCTCTCAGTAGCTGTTAGAGTGAATTTTGCCTGTTCGTTGTATGTTCTGATTTCTTTCCATGTCTCCAATGTATCTAATATATATTGTAAAAATCTGTGGAGGTGAAGGTAGCATCTTCCATCATACTCTTCTATCTTGTCTACTGCTTAAACATTCTTGTTGTATGCTCTACCTGACACCACTCATTTAAGGTCAAACTCAACACCATCTGCCTTATTTTTCCCGCCTCTGTGAGCATGATGTTTGAATGTTCACTTTGAACTTCCTTGTACATTCTGTAACCACATAGTGGAAAAGTGGGTTTCAGAAATGAAAGAGAGAATTTTGCCTTTAGAATATATGGCATTTATTTGTAAAGGGAGTGACTTGGTGTGTCCGTTTCAGGTGTGGCACTTTGGTTATTTCTGACCGTATCAAAATCTTCGCAGCTCATGCCTATGCTACTTTGTAATTAAGCCCACATTTTGCATGTATTGTAGAATCCTGTAAATGCCAAAAGGAACTCTGCTCAGTTGGGCCCTTGAGCAAGGCTCTTAACACTAGAATTACCAGAGCCTACGAAAAAACTCGTAAATCTGTCCCACCTTAAATCGCTTCTTAAAATCGTTCACAGATCTCCACCAGCGTCTTTTGTCATCTAAATGTGCTGATAAAATCGGGCTGCAAGATGCCGGCTATAAACTATATAATGTATGAAGCATGAAGTCCAAATATCAAATAATTACTTTCACAAAAAGTACAAATCTAACACAACAATTGCGCTTTTATTCAAAAACTAGCAAAATACCCGTGCTTCGCAGCGGAGAAGTCGTATGTTAAAGAAGTAATGAAAAAGAAAAGGAAACATTTTAAAAATAACGTAACATGACTGTCAATATACAGTATTTGTTTTGTGAGTGTTACTGAGTGTTGCTGTCATCAATGATTTGATTATCATTATTTCTTTCAATCAGGTTCGTATTTGTAGGATGTGTTGTGTTCAAGTTACATTCCGTGTTTGTCAATCGTTGTAAAGATGACAGGTTTCATTCATCGATTCGTTTCTTACTGCATCAATAAACAGCTCGTCTTCTTCTTTATCTGAGACCTGACACACTGCATGCACGTTTTTTACACTGTCTTCCTTTAGCGGGACATTGACTTTTTCCACCGTGTGCTTTGTTTCCACAGTAGCTGCATTTATGAATATGCTTGTATGTATCAGACGCTTGATATTTTTTGCTGCTTTTTCAATTGTGTAATTCGGTTTTGTTCAGCGCTCTTTGGAACTGTTGCTTTTATCTGTGCACCGCGCCAGTTCACGTGAGCCGCCGGTGTACATGCATCGAAGGTTCCCAGCTGTGCTGGTGCCATCTCGTGCTATGTCCATGGCTGTATTTAATGTTACCTTAGTCCTGGCACTTAAAACTTTCTCTCGCAGTTTCGCTGAGTTTGTGCCAAACACCACGCTGACCATCTCATCTTCCTCTGCGTAAGCACAGTCCTTAACCCGTGAATATTTAGTGGGAGTTTGCTATTGGATTGCCGCTGACGGACGGCCTTATATGGGCAGGCACTAAATTACAAACGCCAGCGGCAGCCTGTCTATGAACTTAATTTAAAGTGTAGGTTTACATCGTGCTTTGTTTCCGAAGTAGCAGAACTCATCAATATGGTTGTATATGTCACTCGCTCGCTTCTTATTGTTTCGCTGCCTTCTCAATTATATAATGCATGTTTTCTTCAGCGCTTTTTGGAGGTCTTCCTGATTTTCTATGCACTGCGTGATTACGTGTGAGGCGTGATGATGTCACACGAAACTCCGCCCCCACGGCGTTCAAGCTCATCTCCATTACAGGAAATGGAGAAAAACAGCTTCCAGTTATGACCATTACGCGTAGAATTTCGAAATGAAACCTGCCCAACTTTTGTAAGGAAGCTGTAAGGAATTAACCTGCCAAATTTCAGCCTTCCACCCACACGGGAAGTTGGAGAATTAGTGATGAGTGAGTGAGTGAGTGAGGGCTTTGCCTTTTATTAGTATAGATATATGTATATGTGTATATATATGTATGTATGTATGTGTGTATATATATATATATATATGTATATGTACAAACCGAATTCCAAAAAAGTTGGGACACTAAAGAAATTGTGAATAAAAACTGAATGCAATGATGTGGAGACGGCAAATGTCAATATTTTATTTGTAATAGAACTTAGATGACAGATCAAACGTTTAATCCGAGTAAATGTATCATTTTAAAGGAAAAATATGTTGATTCAAAATTTCACGGTGTCAACAAATCTCAAAAAGGTTGGGACAAGTAGCAATAAGAGGCTGGAAAAAGTAATTTGAGCATAACGAAGAGCTGGAAGACCAATAAACACTAATTAGGTCAATTGGCAACATGATTGGGTATAAAAAGAGCTTCTCAAAGTAGCAGTGTCTCTCAGAAGCCAAGATGGGTAGAGGATAACCAATTCCCACAATGTTGCGCATAAAGATGGAGCAATATCAGAAAGGTGTTACCCAGCGAAAAATTGCAAAGACTTTGCATCTATCATCATCATCAACTGTGCATAACATCATCCGAAGATTCAGAGAATCTGGAACAATCTCTGTGCGTAAGGGTCAAGGCCGTAAAACCATACTGGATGCCCGTGATCTCTGGGCCCTTAAACGACACTGCACCACAAACAGGAATGCTACTGTAAAGGAAATCACAGAATGGGCTCAGGAATACTTCCAGAAACCATTGTCCATGAACACAATCCACCGTGCCATCCGCCAATGCCAGCTGAAACTCTACAGTGCAAAGAAGAAGCCATTTCTAAGCAAGATCCACAAGCTCAGGCGTTTTCACTGGGCCAGGGATCATTTAAAATGGAGTGTGGCAAAATGGAAGACTGTTCTGTGGTCAGACGAGTCACGATTCGAAGTTCTTCTTGGAAATCTGGTACGCCATGTCATCCAGACCAAAGAGGACAAGGACAATCCAAGTTGTTACCAACGCTCAGTTCAGAAGCCTGCATCTCTGATGGTATGGGGTTGCATGAGTGCGTGTGGCATGGGCAGCTTGCATGTCTGGAAATGCACAATCAATGCAGAAAAATATATTCAGGTTCTAGAACAACATATGCTCCCATCCAGACGTCATCTCTTTTAGGGAAGACCCTGCATTTTTCAACAAGATAATGCCAGACCACATTCTGCATCAATCACAACATCATGGCTGCGTAGGAGAAGGATCCAGGTACTGAAATGGCCAGTCTGCAGTCCAGATCTTTCACCTATAGAGAACATTTGGCGCATCATAAAGAGGAAGGTGCGACAAAGAAGGCCAAAGACGATTGAACAGTTAGAGGCCTGTATTAGACAAGAATGGGAGAGCATTCCTATTTCTAAACTTGAGAAACTGGTCTCCTCGGTCCCCAGACGTCTGTTAAATGTTGTAAGAAGAAGGGGAGATGCCACAAAGTGGTGAAAATGGCCTTGTCCCAACTTTTTTGGGATTTGTTGACACCATGAAATTCTGAATCAACATATTTTTCCCTTAAAATGATACATTTTCTCAGTTTAAACTTTTGTTCCGTGATTTATGTTCTACTAGCAGAATACCCGCGCTTCGCAGCAGAGAAGTAGTGTGTTAAAGAAGTTATGAAAAAGAAAAGCAAACATTTAAAAAATAACGTAAGATGATTGTTAATGTAATTGTTTTGTCATTAATATGAGTGTTGTCATATCTATATATTTATTTATATATATATATATTTATTTATTTATATATATATATATAGCAAAATACCTGCGATTGGCAGCGGAGAAGTAAAAAGAAAAGGAAATATTTTAATAATAACGTAACATGATTGACAATGTAATTGTTTTGTCATTGTCATAGTGTTACTGAGATATATATATATATATATATATATATATATACTTGTATATACACATATATATATATATATATATATATATATATTCGGGGTGAGACTCGATTAAAAAAATTAATCCAATTAATTAGAGGCTGTGTAAGAATTAATCTTGATTAATCGTATGCAATCGCACACGTAAATTTGCCCCAAATCGCAAATGTTTTTTTTTTTTTAATTTAAAAGGGTTTTAGTCGGCGACAGAATCAAATAGACGTGGACATGAATATTGTAAACTGAAGCTGTTTTAATTTCTGAAAAAAAAAAGCTTTTAAACTGCATTTCAATTCAAAACAGAAACAAAAATATCATCCCTGGTTAAAATTGGGCAGACTTAAAAATAAAGTGGTAGTTTAAGTACTTTAAGTACATTTTCAGAATAGTATTGTCTTTAAATAATAATAACCAAAATTTCAACATAAAGTGCATTTTTTTTCTTAAAAAAATAAGTCAGAAACATAAAAGGTAATTTGACCAACTCAATCTTTAAACTCTGAGTAACATTAGCCAAAATTATTTTGTACATTATGCTAAAACAGTGTGATCATTGAACATTTTGTAATTAGATGTAATTAGAATTACTAACGGTCACAGAAGTCCAATGATCCCCAGTAAGAGCCACAAAGTCCGCTTTCTGTAATGCATCTAATTTTGCTTGCTTTTCAGTGTGCACAAAACCATGCTTTTATCAAGGCTTTGCTCGGGTAGTCGAAATGATCAGTCGTAGGAACGCGCTTTATTCCGACTCTAACATTTTTGTAGCTGTGATGTGTGCATCAGTGTAATGGATGTAACAGGAAATCATGCATTGACAAAAGTTCCCTTTTGCTTGGAATTGAAAGTGTGATTAAATGCGTTATTTTTAACGCGTTATGGAGTACATGCATCGAAGCTTCTCAGCTGTGCTTGTGCTAAGAAAGGGAAACATTTTAAAAATAACGTAACATGATTCTGCGTTAACCGAATATTTTTTCATACGTCCCAAACCAAGGAGATGCGAAGGTAAAATGAATCGGGTAGCGGCGCGTACATACTCAGTGCATCCCCTCTCGGGAAGTGTGAAGTGGGAAGAGGTGAAGACTCTACAATTGCGCCACAGCGTGTGGCTTGTCTATGCGAGAGTATGTACTGTAGATCGGGGTATATACAGTGGAGGAAATAATTATTTGACCCCTCACTGATTTTGTAAGTTTGTCCAATGACAAAGAAATGAAAAGTCTCAGAACAGTATCATTTCAATGGTAGGTTTATTTCAACAGTGGCAGATTGCACATCAAAAGGAAAATCGAAAAAATAACTTTAAATAAAAGATAGAAATTGATTTGCATTTCATTGAGGGAAATAAGTTTTTGAACCCTCTAACAAAAAAAGACTTAATACTTAGTGGAAAAACCCTTGTTTGCAAGCACAGAGGTCAAACGTTTCTTGTAATTGATGACCAAGTTTGCGCACATTTTAGGAGGAATGTTGGTCCACTCCTCTTTGCAGATCATCTCTAAATCCCTAAGGTTTCGAGGCTGTCTCTGTGCTACTCTGAGCTTGAGCTCCCTCCATAGGTTTTCTATTGGATTAAGGTCCGGAGACTGACTAGGCCACTCCATGACCTTAATGTGCTTCTTCTTGAGCCACTCCTTTGTTGCCTTTGCTGTATGTTTTGGGTCATTGTAGTGCTGGAACACCCATCCACGACCCATTTTCAGTTTCCTGGCAGAGGGAAGGAGATTGTCGCTCAGGATTTCACGATACATGGCTCCGTCCATTTTCCGTTAATGCGATTAAGTTGTCCTGTGCCCTTAGCAGAAAAACACCCCCAAAGCAAAATGTTTCCACCCCCATGCTTGACGGTGGGGACGGTGTTTTGGGGTCATAGGCAGCATTTTCTTCCTCCAAACACAGCGAGTTGAGTTAATGCCAAAGAGCTCTATTTTGGTCTCATCAGACCACAGCACCTTCTCCCAGTCACTCTCTGAATCATTCAGGTGTTCATTGGCAAACTTCAGACGGGCCTGCACATGTGCCTTCTTGAGCAGGGGGACCTTGCGAGCCCTGCAGGATTTTAATCCATTGCGGTGTAATGTGTTTCCAATGGTTTTCTTGGTGACTGTGGTCCCTGCTAATTTGAGGTCATTAACTAACTCCTCCCGTGTAGTTCTAGGATTCTTTTCACCTTTCTCAGAACCATTGACACCCACGAGGTGAGATCTTGCGTGGAGCCCCAGAGCGAGGTCGATTGATGGTCATTTTGTGCTCCTTCCATTTTGAACAATCGCACCAACAGTTGTCACCTTCTCTCCCAGCTTCTTGCTAATGGTTTTGTAGCCCATTCCAGCCTTGTGCAGGTCTACAATTTTGTCTCTGACATCCTTGGACAGCTCTTTGGTCTTTCCCATGTTGTAGAGTGTGGAGTCTGCTTGATTGATTGATTCTGTGGACAGGTGTCTTTTATACAGGTGACTAGTTAAGACAGGTGTCCTTAATGAGGGTGACTAATTGAGTAGAAGTGTCTAACCACTCTGTGGGAGCCAGAACTCTTAATGGTTGGTAGGGGTTCAAAACTTATTTCCCTCAATGAAATGCAAATCAATTTCTATCTTTTATTTAAAGTTATTTTTTCGATTTTCCTTTTGATGTGCAATCTGCCACTGTTGAAATAAACCTACCATTGAAATGATACTGTTCTGAGACTTTTCATTTCTTTGTCATTGGACAAACTTACAAAATCAGTGAGGGGTCAAATAATTATTTCCTCCACTGTATATATATATATATATATATATATATATATATATATATGTATATATATATATATATATATATATATATATATATATATATATACCAGCTATGCAGTGGAGAAGTAGAAGTTATGAAAAGAAAAGGGAACATTTTAAAAATAAC
Source organism: Polypterus senegalus (assembly GCF_016835505.1). Classification (NCBI taxonomy): domain Eukaryota; kingdom Metazoa; phylum Chordata; class Cladistia; order Polypteriformes; family Polypteridae; genus Polypterus; species Polypterus senegalus. The sequence goes on along the minus strand of NC_053160.1, from coordinate 111,198,473 downwards.
GTAACATGATTGTCAATATACAGTAATTGTTTTGTGAGTGTTATTGAATGTTGCTGTCATCAAGGATTTGATTATCATTATTTGTTTCAATCAGGGTCGTATTTGTACGATGTGTTGTGTTCAAGTTACATTCCGTGTTTGTCAATCGTTGTAAAGATAAGAGGTTTCATTCATCGATTAGTTTCTTACTGCATCAATAAACAGCTCTGGTGCATTTGTGTCTCCCATAAAAGTAGCTTCACTTGAAATCACTTTGTGATTTTGCACGGGTTAAAATGTATGTGTGTATGTATATGTATATATATATATATATATATATATATATATATATATATATATATATATATACTAATAAAAGGCAAAGCCCTCACTCACTCATCACTAATTCTCCAACTTCCGTGTGGGTGGAAGGCTGAAATTTGGCAGGTTCATTCCTTACAGCTTCCTTACAAAAGTTGGGCAGGTTTTATATCGAAATTCTACGCGTAATGGTCATAACTGGAAGCAGTTTTTCTCCATTTACTGTAATGGAGATGAGCTTCAACGCCGTGGGGCGGAGTTTAGTGTGACATCATCACGCCTCCACGTAATCACGCAGTACATAGAAAACCAGGAAGACCTCAAAAGCGCTGAAGAAAACATGCATTATATAATTGAGAAGGCAGCGAAACAATAAGAAGCGGCGAGTGACATATACAACCATATTCATGAGTTCTGCTACTTGGAAACAAAGCGATGTAAACCTACACTTTAAATTAAGTTCATAGACAGGCTGCGCTGGCGTTTGTAATTTAGTGCCTGCCCATATAAGGCCGTCCGTCAGCGGCAATCCAATAGCAAACTGCCACTAAATATTCACGGGTGAAGGACTGTGCTTATGGAGAGGAAGATGAGATGGTCAGGGTGGTGTTTGACACAAACTCAGCGAAACTGCGAGAGAAAGTTTTAAGTGCCAGGACTAAGGTAACATTAAATACAGCCATGGACATAGCGAGATGGCACCAGCACAGCTGGGAACCTTCGATGCATGTACACCGAGTGGCTCACGTGAACTGGCGCAGTGCACAGATAAAAGCAACAGTTCCAAAGAGCTGAACAAAACCGAATTACACAATTGAAAAGGCAGCAAAAAATATGAAGCGTCTGATACATACAAGCATATTCATAAATCCAACTACTGCGGAAACAAAGCACACGTTGGAAAAAGTCAATGCCCGCTAAAGGAAGACAGTGTAAAAAACCCGTGCATGCAGTGTGTCAGGTCTCAGATAAAGAAGAAGACGAGCTGTTTATTGATGCAGTAAGAAACGAATCGATGAATGAAACCTGTCATCTTTACAGCGATTGACAAACACGGAATGTAACTTGAACACAACACATCCTACAAATACGAACCTGATTGAAAGAAATAATGATAATCAAATCCTTGATGACAGCAACACTCAGTAACACTCACAAAACAAATACTGTATATTGACAGTCATGTTACGTTATTTTTAAAATGTTCCCTTTTCTTTTTCTAGCTTTTTTAACACACTACTTCTCCGCTGCGATACACGGGTATATATATATGTATATATATATATATATCCCGATCTACATACTGAATAATGGATACTTTATTAGCCATCAATGATTGTTTTGGTAAAGCCATACTCAGTGTATTCATTAGATGAGCGGTAAAAAGTAAGAGCGAGGGAGGATGACTTATTGAGGCATGCAGGCTGTAGTCTGCGTCAACTCTATCTGAATTGCGATCACATTTGAAAAATATATCTTTTCAAGTTCTATTTAGTCCATATGTGTCAAACTCAAGGGCGCGGGCCACATCCGCCCGGCGTGTAATTATATCCGCCCGAGATCATTTTATATACTGTATTATTGTTATTAAAGCCGGGTATATGAAGCGCTGGTAACACAATAAACTACAGATCCCATAATGCAGCGCTTCAGCTGCCTTGCGAACACTTACGCGTTAATCAAGTCTAGCTTATGATGCTGCAAGTTATTGCGAAGCTAGCTCACACGATGCTGAAGAGAAAAGTTGATTCTGAAAATAGAGCCTTTAAAACCGATGGGAGGCTGAGTATATGTTTACTGAACCCGTGTGTCTCATTTGTGGAGCTAATGTGGCTGTAATTACAGAATTTAATCTAAGACGGCACTATGAGACAAAACATCAGGGAGTTCTGTGTTGTGGAGATTCTCAGGATGGATTGCAGGTGCTCATCAGTGAGGCTGAAAGACCTGAATGCAATGCAGAAGATACAGAAAGCAGAAGAATTAAATAAGAATCTGACACTTCAGCGGACGTTTTACCCGTGCACAATCACAAAGTGATTTCAAGTGAAGTTGCTTTTATGGGAGACACAAATGCACCAGTGCAACTTTCCCTGTTGCCAAGTAATGTTAAACCAAGTCGTCACTACGGTGTTCCCAAATCGCACTTTGCTGATAAACCGGCGCACTGAGTTTGCACGGCGCTTTGGTGACTTTGAAGAACAAAAAGTCCGTCTACATGCGGCTCGAACCTTGTGCATGTTTGGTAGCACATATCTGTGTGAGAAGCTCTTCTCAGTGATAAAGACTAACAAAACAGCACACAGGAGTCGCCTCACTGATGAGCACCTGCAATCCATCCTGAGAATCTCCACAACACAGAACCTCACACCAAACAGAAACGAACCTGTTGCCAAAAATAGATGCCAGGCGTCCAGCTCTAAAATGACATATGAGCAAAGACAACTTAATGATTTGATTTGTTATTGCTGAAAGGAACACATTTTATTTATATTTCCAGGTTTTGTTATGCAGCATGTTCATATTTGAATTTGTATAATTTTGAAAGGATATATTTTTATGGAGAGCAAAATCTTTTGGGATATTTAAAATCTAAGTTTATTTTTTATATAAATTTACATAAGAGTAAAGAAATTTGAATGTTTGTTCTTTTAAGTTATTTAAGGTTTGAGTTGATTTATTCACGAATAATATTCCTGTCTGTTTTTACCATTCCTACCAAAGATATTTCTGTCGACTAAATAAAAATTCCTTCTATTTAAAATTTAAATAGAACTTGAACAAATCGATAGTTCATAATATCCACGCAGACTTGCACGTAAGAGCGGGAGTTATCCGTTTTAACAAGCAGCGTATTGCACTGATCGAAATAGCTGTGTGTGTATATATGTAGATATGTATGTATATGTATATATATGTTTATATGTGTGTGTGTGTGTGTGTATGTATATGTATGTGTATATATGTAGATATATATATATATGTGTGTATATGTATAGATATGTCTATATATATATATATGTGTATGTGTGTGTGTGTGTATATATATATATATATATATACATATATATATATATATATATATATATATATATATATATATATATATATATATATATGACAGCAACACTCATCACTCACAACAGTGACAAAACAATTACATTGACAATCATGTTACGTTATTTTCAAAATGTTTCCTTTTCTTTTCAATGCTTCTTTAACACACTACTTCTCAGCTGCGAAGCGCGGGTATTTTGCTAGTGTATATATATATATATATGTATATATGTATGTATGTATGTATGTATGTATATATGTATGTATGTATGTATGTATGTGTGTATATATATATATATATGTATATATGTATATATGTATATGTGTATATATGTGTATGTATGCCACATTAGCTCCACAAATGAGACACACGGGTTTACCGGCAATGTCAGTAAACATATACTCAGCCTTTCATCGGTTTTTAAAGGCTCTATGTCCAGAATCACCTTTTCTCTTTGGCATCGTGTGTGCTAAGTTCGCAATAACTTGCAGCATCATAAGCTAGACTAAAATTAACGCGGTAAGCGTTCGGCAAGCCAGCTGAAGCGCTGCATTATGGGATCTGTAGTTTATTGTGTTACCAGCGCTTCATATCCCCGGGCCATTAATAACAATAATATAGAAAATGATCTCGCTGGCCGGATATAATTACATGCCGGGCCAGATGTGGCCTGCGGGCCTTGAGTTTGACACATATGGACTAAATAGAACTTGAAAAGATATATTTTTCAAATGTGATCACGCAATTCAGATCGAGTTGACGCCGCACTACAGTACTTCGAGCCCGTGTGCTATTGTGGTTTTGCCTGCGTGCCTCAATAAGTTACCCTCCCCTCGCTCTTACTTTTTTACCGTTCATCTAATGAATACACTGAGTATGGCTTTACCAAAACATTAATTGATCGCGAATAAAGTATCCGTTATTCATAAAGCTTCAATTGGTGATCTGTCTTTCTGCGTTAACCACATATTTTTTCATACGTCTCAAACCAAGGGGATGCGAGGCTAAAATGAATCGGGAAGTGCGCGTAAATACTCCGTCACTCCCTTCTTGGGAATCGAACCTCGGACGCCGACGATAATGGTGAAACCTCTACTATTGCACCATGGCGTGTGGTTTGTCTATTTGAGCGTAACAGTGTAATTCGGTTTTTGTTCAGCACTCTTTGGCACTGTTGTTTTTTGTCTGCACACTGCATCAGTTCACGTGAGCCGCTGAATATAGCTTTATATGTCACTCGCTCGCTTCTAATTGTTTCGCTGCCTTCTTAATTATATAATGTATGTTTTCTTCAGCGGTTTTTGGAGGTCTTCCTGGTTTTCTATGTACTGCGTGATTACGTGGGAGGCGTGATGATGTCACACGAAACTCCGCCAAGGCTTTCGAGGTCAACTCCTTTACAGTATATGCAGAAAAATAGCTTCCAGTTATGACCATTACGCGTAGAATTTTGAAATGAAACCTGCCCAACTTTTGTAAGGAAGCTGTAAGGAATGAGCCTGCCAAATTTCAGCCTTCTACCTATACGGGAAGTTGGAGAATTAGTGATGAGTCAGTCAGTCAGTGAGGGCTTTGCCTTTTATTAGTATAGATATAACTGCAGAAACAAAAATCCGCCTTAACATGCGACATTGACACCTGTTTATTTTGACTACCTCCGTGGCGCAATAGAATCGGCTGCCAACTGGGAATCAAAAGGTCACAAGTTCAATCCTGCACCACTTTTGAGAAGTAAACTGCTCTTAGTCTTACTATTTTAGAATAAAAACATACATTTGATTTCAGTCTGTAACAGCCGGTGTAATTTATGATATTTGTTAAGGTTAGCTTTTTTTTTTTTAAGTCAGTTTTATCTCAGCTGTGTTCACGAGCCCAAACACACCCCACCCCCGCATCTGACCCTGCTGTTTTCACATAGACGCGCTATAACTGAGGTAAACTCGGCTCCCTTCTACATCGGAGCAAGAATGCACATACCATTGCTTGCATACAAACGTTTCAGCAGGCACTTTTCTGGGCATTACACACATTTTTGAGCAGGCCCTCTGCACACTAAATGTGACTTTAGGCTTTAGGAAGTAAGTAAATAAATAAAGTCATATAGTGTCATAAAATGATTTCTTCAAAACGTCACATTTGTCTCTTTCTTTTTATAAAATGTGCGTTGATCACCGCCAGCATGTTGTAGCACACAGCATCTGGCCACCTGCATGTTCTTGCGTGCACTGAATAAGAGACAAATATATAGTCTGACTGAGAGACTGAAAAAATTAAACATTTAGAAATGCCATACTTTTACAGCTGATCGGACGCTGTTCGTTTTCAAATAATATTGCATTTCTCTCTCTGCTGTGGTTTCTATTACACACCTAAAAGAAAGAGACAATATATGTGAAAACATCATCGCACAAATGCCAGATGCCGTGTGCTAAAACATGGTGACAGTGATCAACGCACATTTTAAAAAAAGAGACAAATATATGTGACGTTTTGAAGAAATCATTTTATGACACGATTTACCTTTATTTATTTACTTACTTCCTAAAGCCTAAAGTCCAAGTAGTGTGCAGAGGGCATGCTCAAAAATGTGTGTAATGCCACAAAAAGTGCCTGCTGACACTTTAGTATGCAAGCAATGGTATGTGCATTCTTGCTCCGATGTAGAAGGGAGCTGAGTTTACCTCTGTTACAGCGCGTCTATGTGAAAACAGCATTGTCAGATGCGGGGGTGGGGTGTGTTTGGGCTCGTGAACATGGCTGAGATAATAAAACTGACTAAAAAAAAAAAAAATAACCAAAGCTAACCTTTACAAGTATCATAAATTACACTGGCTGTTACAGACTGAAATAAAATGTATGTTTTTATTCTAAAATAGTAAGACTAAGAGCAGTTTACTTCTCAAAACGGAAGTGGTTCAGGATCGAACTCGCAACCTTTTGATTCCCAGTCAGCAGCTGATTCTATTACGCCATGCAGGCAGTCATAATGAATGGCTGTCAATGTCACATGTTAAGGCGGCTTTTTGTTTCTGCAGTTATATTTTTGAATAAAAGCTCAATTGTTGTGTTAGATTTGTACCTTTTGTGAAAGTGTTTCTTTTATTTGGACTTCAGACTTCATACATTATATAGTTTATGCCTACATTTTGTCATCTACTACTAGAATATAAAAACGTTTCTGTTTTAACAATGTGTTTACACAGATTACTGTAGAAATGGAACAGACATGAAATGCGTGTGTTCCAAACAACAATCTATTATTTCCACTCTAAAACTCCACTTCACTTCCTGAAAATCAATGAAGGCATGAGCTGGGAGAAGTTTGTGCACGTTCTAAGTTGGTGGGGGGATGGAATAGACGGCATCTTGCAGCCTGATTTTATCAGCACATTTAGATGACAAAAGACGCTGGTGGAGAGCTGTGAACGATTTTAAGAAGCAATTTAAGGTGGGACGGATTTACGAGTTTTTTCGTTAGCTCTGGTAATTCTAGTGTTAACCTGCAATTGCTGAGCGCTTTGAGTAGTAAGAAAAGCACTATATAAATGCAAAGAATTAGGAAGGATAGACGGAACAGAAAAGGAGATGGGGTTGCTGTTTTATGCCAAACAGAATTTAAATGTAAGTCCACTTCAGTTGGATGATGAGCCCCATCTTAGTGAGGACATGTGGCTTTGAATGGAAAATATTAGGGAAAGAGGTCTTATTTTAGGAGTATGTTTTAGACTACCCAATTCAGACAGTAATTTCAACACACGTCTTTTTAGTAATATCAAAGGCAAGTTTACAGGGAGATGATATTATAGTCATGGGGCACTTTAATTATCCAAATATTAACTGGAATAACCTTGCAGATGGAGGAGCACAAGACCAGGAGTTTTTTTTTTTTTTCAAGAAGTAATCAGTGATTGTTTTTTAACATAGTATGTTAAAGCACCGACACGGGGTGAAGCTTGCCTGGATTTAGTATTTTGTAATAATCAGGATAGAATTAAGGGTGTAGAGGTGATAAAACCGCTAGGGTCAAGTGACCATAATACAATACAATTCTCAGTATTTTGTAAGAATGCAGATGCAAAGACTAAAATTAAGTATGTTAAGTTGAACTTTGGTAGGGCAAATTTTGTCCAGATGAGACAAAGTATAAGTAGGATAGACTGGGATAAGCTTTTAAGTGTGGAGACAGTCGAGGAGCAGTGGAACAGATTAAAAAATGTTTAACATGTAATGCAGGACAGATACATATCTAAAATTGGAATTAATAGGACATTTTAAAAATCTCCACAGTGGATTAATAAAGATTTAAAAAAGGAAAAAGTGCTAAATAAGGCTAATTACTACAAAGTGAATCGTAGAGCATATGAGAACATGAGAGCAACCATTAAGAAGCATATCAGGGAGGCTAAAAGACAGTTGGAAGAAATACAACAAATAAGGCAAAAGAAGACCCTAAGAGATTCCTTCAGTATTTTAGTAGTAAAAGAACAGTCAAGGAGCAGGTCAAGTGCATCAGAAATAGTAAAGAGGAATTAATAGATAGTGAAAAACTTAATTTTTCTGAGTTGTTTACAAGTGAGCAAGTGAATAACCTCCCAGAGGTAATAGACTACTAAGGAGGTACTAAAGGATTTGGAAATTGTAGAGGGAGTACTGCTTAGATTAAATAGGCTGAAATCAAACAAGTCGCCAGAACCAGATCATATTTACCTTTGAGTTCTTAAGGAGGCTAGAGAGTTCATATATAAATCCTTGACACATTTTTAGGAAGTCACTGCATACTGGAGAGGTTCTGAAGGACTGGAAAATGGTAAATATCATCCCATTATATAAAAAGGGTGACCGGGCAGATCCAAGCCATTATAGGCCAGTAAACTTAACATGCATCACAGGAAAAATAATGGAAGGAAAAATAATGGAAGGAATTATTGGGGATAAGATTGATCAACTGACTTTTATTCTGAAAAGTCAGCATGGGTTCAGAAGACGGAGGTTGTGTTTTACTAACATGCTGGAATTCTATGAGGAGGCAACAAAAGGATATGATCAAAGTGGAGCATATGATATTATTTATCTTGACTTTCAGAAAGCATTTGATGAGGTGAATACAATTCAAAAAAATAAATAAATGAATAAATACAGACTAAATGCAAACACACATTAGTAGGTTTAGTTTTTCACCAGTTTGCAGACTCTCTTCACCTACCTACCTGTAGTTTACAAGGTTTATATCACCTAGTTATTAAATGACCTTTTTAAAGCAAAAGTGATTGGTCAGAAACAATATTCTGATCTTGTATGTTGACTGTCACTCTGTCGATCACTGACATTTTATTTTCAAAAAGAATTTTTCTCCTGTGTGAAGTAGCAGATGAATTATTGTCAACAAAAATGTTACCTGCTCATAATTTTTCTGTCCATATGGTAAAGGTTTTGTTGTTCAGCACATTCTGACTTCAGTCGTTTGAATTACATCTTGATATACAAGATGCGCAAAAAATGCAGCAGCTTATTATAATGGACATCAGACTCATATGCAGCCTGGAATTTGGCTTAGTGTGTGCTGTGGTACACCTTGTGCACAATTATTGGCAAGTGAGTATTTTGACCATATCATAATTTTCATGCATGTATTTCATCTCCAAGCTGTATAAACTTGAATGCTTATTTGATTTAAGCATATCAGAGTGATATGTATTTGTGTAATTAGGGAGGGTGTGGCCTAAGGAGACCAACAACCTATATCAAGGTTTGCATAATTATTAGGCAGCTTCTTTTCCCTAGGTAAAATGGGCCAAAAAAGAGATTTAACTGACTCTGAAAAGTCAAAAATTGTAAAAAGTCTTTCAGAGGGACGCAGCACTCTCCAAATTACTAAGATAATGGGGCGTGACCATAGAACCATCAAGCGTTTTGTTGCAAATAGTTAACAGGGTCGCAAGAAACGTGTTGAGAAAAAAAGACGCAAATTCACTGCGACAGATTTGATAAGAATCAAACGTGAAGCAACCACAAACCCGTTATCCTCTAGTGCTGTCATATTCCAGGACTGCAACCTACCTATAGTTCCTCGATGTACAAGGTGTTCAGTGCTCCGAGACATGACCAAGGTAAGGAAAGCTAAAACCCAACCACCACTGAACAAGACACATAAACTGAAACGTCAAGACTGGGCCAAGGAGTATCTGAAGACAGATTTTTCAAGGGTTTTATGGACTGATGAGATGAGAGTGACACTTGATGGACCAGATGGATGGGCCCGTGGCTAGATCAGTAACGGGCACAGAGCTCCACTTCAACTCAGATGCCAGCAAGGTGGAGGTGGGGTACTGGTATGGGCTGGTATTATTGCAGATGAGCTAGTTGGACCTTTTCGGGTTGAGGATGGACTCAAATTGAACTCCCAAACCTACTGCCAGTTTTTAGAAGACACTTTCTTCAAGCAGTGGTACAGGAAAAAGTCAGCATCTTTCAAGATGACCATGATTTTTATGCAGGACAATGCTCCATCATATCATCATATGCATCAAAGTACTCCAGTGCGTGGCTAGCCAGTAAAGGCCTTAAAGATGACTTGTGGGCTCTTCTTAAACAGCAGATTTACAGGGAAGGAAAACAGTACACCTCTCTGAACAGTGTCAGGGAGGCTGTGGTTGCTGCTGCACAAAAAAGTTGATCGGCAACAGATCAAGAAATTATCAGATTCTATGAATTGAAGGCTTATTGCTGTTATTGAAAAGAAGGGTGGCTATAGTGGTGACTGACTTTTTTTTATTTATTTATTTTTTCATGCCAGAAATGTTTATTTGGAAATTATGTGGTGTTTGTTTATTTTCATCTGTTAAATTGAGAAGAATAAACAAGAGAGATCAGGGAAATTAAAGTTTTTAATTCAGTTACATGATAATTCTGCACACTAATAGTTGCCTAATAATTGTGCACACACGTATATTCCCCTGATAATATTCACACTCAATTTCCTTTGCATAATTTTCAGGTTTCAGGTTTATTAACATTTTGGATTGACTGATGGCACTGTATTTGTTTCATATTAAAATTAATCTCAAAAATACATCTTGCCTAATAATTGTGCATACAGTGTATTAACTGCTGTGTACTTACATACTGTATCTTGGGCTTAGTGAAAATTACACTAACACACCATCATTTATGAACAGACTGCTATTCTGTAAGGGATTATCTATATCTAATACTTCTCTCTTCAGCCCCGGAGATCCAGCGATTGCCATCTTTGAAAGCTACCCAGCACAATCAAAGCAAAATCATCACCTTGTTATGCTTCACTAACACTTGAACCAGAATCTATCATGCTGTCACTATCAGCTCCTTAAGCACTGTCACTGTTATTACACAGTAAATCACATACTTTGTCGCATGCTTTATGCACCCGTTTTCAGCTGTCACTGCAAATGCTGAGTCAACACCCACCCTCCGTTGCCAGCTGCCGAACACTGGATGAAAATATGCGGGCAACTTGTGGTGGATGACTTTGTTTAAGAATATAAAGTTACAAAGTAAAAGAGATGACAACAGGAATATATATTAAAAAAATCATTCTTAATATAATTTGATTATTAGGGAAGGACTAGAATAGAAAATATCACTATATACAGATATGGTACTGTATATATCACACCCACAGACATCTTTACCATTACTAACAAAATTTCAAGATATCTGGACTCAATCAATTTGAAAGAAAGTGTGCTTTATTCCAGTGAGCTGTCTAGTACACCAAATTAGACTGAACATTAATTTATCAGAACAGTTTACATATGATGTTTATTTTTTGATATTTAAATATCTTTTTCAACAGATGTTCAATTGTTTACATGCTGATATTTACATAACATGTAAACAGATGGTCCATCCTCATATAAGCAGGGAAAGTGAATACTGTCAAGATGAGCATTCTTCCCAAGCTTATTTTTCTGTTTCAGAATATCCATATATATGCATTAACAGATTGTACTTTAAGAAACTAGACTTAATTGTAACATCATGTATCTAGAATTTAAGAAATCCACACATTCAAAAGGCAACTCTACAAAGACTTAAAGCAGAAGGTGGCGTTGTACAACCTAAATTTCAATTTTATTACTGTGTGCCAAATATATGTTATATATAGACCTTATAAAGGCCTGAAAATGGACACAAATTGATGAAAATGCATAAGCCTGGTCTGCAACAGAAATAAAATATTTGTGTACATCTTTATAAATCATGCTTTGTGCCATAGTAAGTACTAATTGTTGTCAATATAACAATAATCCAATTTTCCATCAATCACTCAGAATATTAAACCAATTCAGGATGCACTTCCAGGCAGAGAAGCTTTTATCTGTTTTACTTCTACATTATAATTTACCTTTTCCTACCCTCTCAAACCTACACAGTATTTAATGTCTGGAAATGTCTGGGATTAAAGCACTTACAGAATTGTACGTTGATAGTGTCTTTGCATCTTATAAACAATTATTCTTTAAATTTACATTTTCCTTCTTCATTGTTTTCTTCTTCTATTTCCGCCTGTGCTCTTGGCTTTCCTCTTTCTATCAGAAAGGGGATAATTCTGTTTTGTTGGTATTGTCTGTTTTAAATTGAGTGCCTAAAAAAATATATATATTAATTATGATCACTGTTTCCTGTCCTGTATTCTCTTGCGGGTCAATACACAGAACATTTGATAAAAATGACCCATTAACAACACCACTACACACATTTAAGTTTTCAGTAAACACTGATCCTAAGCAGATAAACACAGAAAACATTTTTAAAGGAGAAAAACGTTATGCCCTTTATGATGCCTTACCTGCAATTACTTTACAAACTTCTTTTTATAAACAGACTTTCAAATTTTATCCAAATTTATGCAGAGTGTACATGTTTCATTTTGTGTTCTAATTTTTTTATGCTGTTTGTGAAAATATTTTACTTTTACCTTTACTTTCTTTACCTTTTTATCTTGCAGAACAACTAAAAGACACCAGACATTTTACGATGGGAGCACTACCTGTCCACTTGGAGTCTGCCACATTCCAATGGCTGAGCCTTTCTGTAGCAAAACAAGGGAAGTAGGTATTGAAATTCAGAAACTGCTTCACTGAAGTTAACACTTTTACAATTTGCATTAATATTTATGATAACACTTGCATGCTTATTTTGGTTTACTAACGCCTTTAGTTGTGTTTAGTACTTTAAGGGTCCAATTTATCTGTACAGTCAAAGACCTTGTTCTATCAAATGGAATAACATTACATAATTTAGATGCAAAAAGTTTGAGTCTGTAATCCTCATTTGACATGCAAGTAACAATTTTACTAAGCAACAGATATATGAGATACAACTATTGATTTCATGCATGTGTCCCTCTAAACTGCACAATACTTTTACACCTAAAGTATTTAAAGCAAACAGCAAAAAGAGAGTACTGTCATAAAAGTATTCTGGATAAATCACTTACAATCTCTCCCAATAAAAGTTTAAAAGTAATTCAAAGCAGGTTCATTGCTAAGGTTAAAAAAAATACAATTGTGTCTCTGCTCAAGAATTTGCTCACCTTGTTGCTATTCTACCTGAAAGAGCAATGTTAGGAAGCAGACAGAGGTTGCTGGAATTTTAAGCAGCAAGTTTCACAACTCAGGTAATGGACATCTTTGTTTAACCAGAAACCAAACTGGTAGCTTCTTGCAAAGCAGTGGCTGTTTCTTTCATCTTACTGCTTGTGTCCACTGGTTACATGCCCCTTCCACTGAATAAATCTATGTCACAGCATCATTTGTCTCTTTTGAGGAATTCCCTTTAGGTCATCCACCATGAGACAACAGCTATGAGGATCAAACACGGGTCACTTTAATTGCAAGCAGCAAATTCTTGCACTTAGCTAAAGGGTTTAAGAACAAGTAAACCCAACAAACTTAATGAAGATATTTTTCTTTTTAGAATTTTTGACACATAGATCCCAAATAGGTCTGTTCTTCTGTAGTATGGCTGATGGAACCACATTTATCACAATGACGGTTGTAGTCCCTTTGTGCGCACATAATATAAATATATATAGGTTATACAAACAATGTGTTATGCACACAATGACAGTGTGCTTTGGTGCACATCAGGTAAGAGAAGAATGGGGAGGCAGACAGTCAGATTGGATTTTTAAATTACATCTTGACGTCTTTTGCAAGGGTTTTGTTTGTGTTTTGTAAGAAGACATTCTTGAACTTAAAGGTTGTTAGAATGTTCAGCTATTTGGTCTGTAATGAATTCATCATAGTTGTTGCCTTGCTGGTAGTGCTGTCAGTGTCATGGAAATGAAGAATTTTGAAACCAGTAAATCTACAGTCGCAGTTGATGAGGAAATGAAAAAATACTTTTAATGGCAAGTTCTACAAATTGGAATATCACCAGGTAGTGCAAAACATAGAAGATGATGTCAATAGAAGCACTGTCTTAACACCATTGTTACAAAAAAAGATGAGACACTGTACCAGGTACTGTATATTCAATGCACTTCCTCTTTATTAATGATGGAATTAGAGAAGGGCTATGTCAACATGCATGTTGTTATTGCCAACTGAAAAAAATGCTGGAAACGCAACATTTTGACTGTCTTTCAGTCTACTGTACCTTGGAACATTTTAAATTTAAATTTACAGTACAAAGCCGTTCAGCAGAAAGATACGCTGGTTAGATTACTGTGTACTGTGCTTACTGACAGGGTTACCAGTTCACAGTTCGCATTACAAATATTTTGATGAGAACAGACCATTCAACCTAAAAACCTTAGTTCTGTTTACATAATTTGTCTAAAATGACAAGTCAAATTTTGAAGGTTTCCAAAACATTATCTACTGCACATATGTGGCAACTTACTTCATGTGTCTGTGGTTCTCTGGGTGAAGAACAATTCATCTAATCTATTGTTAATAAGTTCCCATCAGTGTCCCCACATTTTTGTTGAACAATATATTGTAAAGTAACAGCAGTGATCCATCATACTAATTCCCATTCTGTTTTTAAACAATTCAGTCATATTGCCTTTTTATCTGTTTTCCTAAACTAAAAAGATTTAGTTCATTTTCCTCATATCTCATACCTTACAGTTTTAGAATTGGTACTCTTCTCTGTACTTCTGTGTTCAGTCTTGATTGTGGCTTTATAAGAATTTCAGATTCGGTTTCACAATTGTATACCCTAATCATAGGTAGCACCATTTTTGGAATTAAAATTTTTGTGGGACCACTCCAGAATTTTCCTTTTAATATGCAGGATTGTATAACATTGTTATTAAATTATTTAATATCTGTCCATCTTTTGCTAATGTCTAGCAAGAATTGCAAGTTTGTGCAGCATCTTTTTAACACAAAAAAATAAATTATTATATGATGCTTGTGCCTTGTATGTCTCATTTTGAGTTTTAACCAGTGTGATAGAAACCAGGGTGTCGGCGAGCCCCAGACCTCAACACAAACACACAGAGTCTCGTGTTTAAATAAGGATAATTTTTATTCACCACAGCACCTCCAAAAGTTAGATTGATACTTTATTAATCCCAAGGAGAAATTCACATGCTCCAGCAGCAGCATACTGATAAAAAAAACAATATTAAATTAAACAGTGATAAAAATGCAGGTATAACAGACATTAAATATGTAAAAATGTTAACGTTTACCCACCCCCTTCCAGGTGGAATTGAAGAATCGCATAGTGTGGGGGAGGAACAATCTCCTCTGTCTGTCAGTGGAGCAGGACAGTGACAGCAGTCTGTCGCTGAAGCTGCTCCTCTGTCTGGAGATACCATTTAGTGGATGCAGTGGATTCTCCATGATTGACAGGAGCCTGCTCAGCGCCCGTCACTCTGCCACAGATTTCAAACTCTCCAGCTCCGTGCCTACAATAGAGCCTGCCTTCCTCACCAGTTTGTTCAGACATGAGGCGTCCCTCTTCTTAATGCTGCCTCCCCAGCACACCACCACGTAGAAGAGGGCACTCGCCACAACCGTCTGATAGAACATCTGCAGCATCTTATTGCAGATGTTGAAAGATGCCAGCCTTCTAAGGAAGTATAGTCGAGACTGTCCTCTCTTGCACAGAGCATCAGTATTGGCAGTCCTGTCCAATTTATCATCCAGCTGCACTCCCAGGTGTTTATAGGTCTGCACCCTCTGCACACAGTCACCTCTGATGATCATGGGGTCCATGAGGGGCCTGGTCCTCCTAAAATCCATCACCAGCTCCTTGGTTTTGCGGGTGTTCAGTTCTAGGTGGTTTGAGTCGCACCATTTAACAAAGTCCTTGATTAGGTTCCTATACTCCTCCTCCTTCCCACTCCTGATGCAGCCCATGATAGCAGTGTCGTCGGCAAACTTTTGTTCGTGGCAGGACTCCGAGTTGTATTGGAAGTCCGATGTACTGTATATAGGCTGAACAGGACCGGAGAAAGTACAGTCCCCTGTGGCGCTACAGTGTTGCTGACCACAATGTCAGACCAGCAGTTGCTGAGATGCACATACTGTCTGTAAGACAGTCCACCAGGTATGAATTTACTCCCATCTCTGTAAGCTTGTCCCTAAGGAGCAGAGGTTGGATGGTGTTGAAAAACATAATTCTTACAGCACTACTGCCTCTGTCTAAGTGGGAGAGGGATCGGTGTAGCATATAGATGATGGCATCCTCCGCTCCCACCTTCTCTCAGTATGCGAACTGCAGAGGGTCGAGGGCATGGCGGACCAGTGGCCTCAGATGGTGAAGCAGCAGCCGCTTTATGGTCAGCAAAGTAGCACAAGCGGGCAGTCCTGAAGTGAGAGAGCAACGTGTGAGAGGTGCTCTTACTTTTATTTCATTTTACTCTGCAAGTAGTGTAACAAAAAGTTGTACGACTCAAATGCCTGAGCATCATTATAGGAAAGTTTTAACTCCCACTCATTTTTCATGTGAAACATATCAGTGGAAATTGAAATAAATGGTATGTTTCATGGTAACAGAACAAAATATCTCAATGCACAGTGTAGTAAATTCATGTTAGGTTGGGAGCATACAGTGACACAGCAGTAAAGAACATTAGAAAATACCAAGCCACTCACCACTATGACATTTACTGCAGTTCTGTTCATTCGATTATATAATGTTTTTCCTATTCATCTGTCTGTGTGAGTGTGTGAAAATGCATTTCCATCAGTGTTTGTCATAAACAGTGAATGACTCTATGTCCGGTATGACGATAACACTGCAGACCATTTTACTGTACATTATCCTCGGAAGGGCTGTGCCTTCAAGTCCCCTCTTTCATTCTTCACAGGAAGTCTGTGTTAACCTGACTGCTATTATCCAGATAGACATTTCCTTCCTTCCTCATACATGATCATTCCTTAAATGTACAGTAAACCAAAATCATAAGCGAGTAAAACTGCTAATGTCTTTTTACAGCATGCAACAGTAGCTCACAGTGCATTCACAAAGTATTCAGACCCATTCACTTTTATAGATTTCATTTTAAAATTTACCATTTTTAACCATCAATCTACACTCAATAACCTATACCTGTTTTCAGAAAACTTTGAAATTGAAGAAATCGAAACAAAAAACAGACATCAATAGCAAAGTAGCACAAGCACAGGTTTTCTCTCTTCCACAACCACTACTCCTCAATTCCTCTCACCACTGCACTGACCTCCGGTAGAGTGTTGCCTTCCTTCCTCCCTGCTCCGACTTACCTGGTTAAGGGAATGTGGTCCCTTTTATTGAAGACCCTGGAGTACTTTGGGTGCCAGGGCCACTGCCCAATGGAAGTACTTCCGGGGTCATATGGAAGTCCCATAAATTGTGGAGCGCAACTCCTTACAACACCCCCTTGCGGCACTCATGGTCCCCAGGACAACTGTGTTGCTGGACTACATCTACCAGCATTTCCCGCTGGTTCCCGAATGGGTGCTGTGATGGAGGGCAACTGCAAATATTGTTACTTATTTTGGCACACAGGAACAGCAGAGTCTATTAAGTAAGTATGTATTACTTAGATTATCATTATTATGATTTTTACAAGGATTTTGTTTACATTGCTCATAGCAAAATTTTCTTTTATATTCACAGGTTATTCTGGAAGTATCAAAAAATCTTGGAGTGAAGTATCATACAAAGGGTACCGTGATAACAATTGAGGGACCACGCTTTTCCTCAAAAGCAGAGTCTATGATGTTTCGCCAGTGGGGTGCAGATGTCATCAATATGACCACTGTTCCAGAAGTGGTTCTTGCAAAGGAAGCTGGTCTCTGCTATGCTAGTATTGCTATGGCAACTGACTACGATTGCTGGAAGGAACACGAAGATGCGGTTAGTGTTTTTTTTCTCCGACAATGTAAAGATGAGCAGGTCGGGTTAACTGACAATTCCAACTTAGCCTTATGTGATCAATTGGGTGCTTCTGCATGTGCATGTGCTCTGCAGTGAATTGGCACCCTTTTCAAGGAGATAACCAGACTAGAAAATGAATAAATGGGCATTTAACTTACTTGCTATTACTTGCATTATCTGTATTGTATCCAACCTAACTTGTATTACCATAGTCTGTGAGACTGAAGGACTGTGTTTCTGATGTGGATATCAGCAACACTAGGGCACCACAAGGAACAGACAGACCTGTCTTCTTTTCTCTTCACTCTGTACACCACAGACTATAAATATAACACCAAGTCAGGTCAATTTCAGAAATTCTCAGATGATTCTGCACTTACAGGGTGTATTGATAAAAGGGGTTGACACTGAGTATACCGTATGAGTCAGGTGGAGGACTTTGTTTCCTGGTCTAAAGAGAATTGCCTGCATCTTAATATAAGAAAAACCAAGGTCCACTCCTACTTTGGGGTTCACATTATTGGCAGGTTGGAATGGTCTCAGAACACAGAGGAACTATGTAAGAAATAGTAGACATGCTAACACTGAGTACTTTCTGCCAACAAATCTTTCAGCAAAAAACATTATTGTGGTGCCTTTATACCAACAGCAAATGCTTGCATCATGCCTGTGACTGTAACAACCAAGTCAGAATTTTTTTTTTTTCTTGCTTTTTATTCATTCTTGTGTGTATTCAGACCATTCTCTGTGTGTGTATACTGTATATATTTATTGTTTATCTTTGTGTTTATTTACGTATTTACCAATTTATTTAAAGAGTTTTTGTAAAAAGCAAAATTTCCTCTGGGACAAATGTTCTATTTATGTATTCCGCCCTCTGGAGTTATTTGCCCATTTTGCAGTTATGCATGAAGGCAGTACTGACTTTGACTTTGTTTTACTGGTACTTTATTAAAAAAAAAAAAAGAAAGGAATCTGGTTCTGTTACATTTTTTGGAACTTTTTTATTGACTTAGTACAAAAGTACTAGTTCTTGAGACATTCCTAGTTACTGCCCTTTCTGCCCCAAGTCATCTTTGGAAAGGTTTTATTGATGTTCCATTTTTTAAGAGTTACATTTACCACTTTGGAGGTAGTCCATCATTTTTCTTAAATATGCACATTTTATTCCCCTTAAGGAACTGCCTTCGGCCAAAGAATCAGCCAATCTGTTTGTAAAACATATTGTTTGTTTACATCGTTTTCATTATTCAATATTTTCTGACTATGAGCTGTAGTTTTTTCTGTTTTGGAGATTCTTCTGTGACCATCTGAGTCATACAGTTGATTTAACCTCTTTGTAAAAGCCAGTCTTAGAAAAACTAATGTTAATATTAAACTCGCAAGAATGCCTTCCTAATTTCAATGGAATATCAGTTTCTCATAGTTACTTAGTTTGATGTAGTCTTTTACCCTATGTAAGTTAAAATGAAATAGAACCTTCTTAGCTATATCTGTAAAATAGTGTTAATCAAGCTAGTTTGGAAACAGTCTTACTGTTAGAAGCATGAATTGGTAGATTAGTTTATAAGTAGAACATTGGCATACAGTATTCTGACCGGTTTGACATGAGTATTTGAGAAGTATGAAATAAGTAATCCTTAAACAGAACTTCCTTTTAAAAGTAACTTTTTTTTGTCTATTTTTGTGTGAACTGTTTTGCTTTGAATTTACTAAAACTTTTAAATGACGATATTTGAATTGTGGAATTATTTGAAAATGTGTCATACTATTGCCTGAACTATTCTTTGAAGTAAACTAAAAGCTGCAGAACTTTGGTAACTTTGGATAAAAATGCAGATATACTCTTGATAATCATTATGGCAGTATTGATTTTAAAAATAGTAAGAGGATGAAAGATGGAAGGCATGGCAACAGAGCTCATTGTAAGTTAAAAGGGAAGATTTTGACCAGTTTATTTTATTGCCAGATAAGGGTTTAAAGAACATAACTTTAAAACATGGGGGATATCAGAAGTGACATTGCCTAAATTAAGAAAAATTGAATCTGCATATGCGGAGATTAAGTGATGAGTATTGTGCACAGTGATAGGAATAAGATGTTCAGAGTTGTGCATGGTTATAAATGCTGAAAGGATTAGTTGAAAAATGGGACCTTGATGGGACTGTTAAGGAAAGGAGGATCAATATTTGAGTTACTGAGAAAAACTGCAGAGGTCGACGACAACCCATCTTATACAGGGATCTACGTAGTTTCCAGTTTATATAATCAAAGGCATTTTCACCATAAAGAGAGAGGAGAACTGATGGAGCCGAAAAAGATAGGGCAGCACTTAAAATGTGTAAGAGTCTTTGCACATTTTCAGAGGTTAGCAGATAATAAATAAAACCAGCCTGATCCAGGTGAATTAGGTTACAAGGAGACTTTCACTAACTACCATGCTAAGACATTGCCTAACAATTTTACTTCAGTGAGAGACAAGAGTTTTGCTCTGACATTGGAACATTAGAAAACAGCAAGCTCTTCCATCCTGTTCATCTAGATTTTATAGCAAAATTTAGTTGAGGTTTAAAGGTCCCTAAAGTCCTGCTCACCACACTACTTACTCATTTGTTTCATGTGTCTATGGTTGTTTGCATTAGCAAAAACTTTCTAATGTTTGTGCAAAATCTGCCCTTAACAAGTTTCCAACCATGTCCTTATGTTCTTGTTGCAGAATTTATTTTAAAGATATAATTGGAATCTACTGTAATTCCTTTTATAATTTTAAACACTTTAGTTATTTCCTCTCTTAATCTGTTTTCTTAAATTGAAAAAGTTCAACTCCTTTCTCCTCATAAATCATACCTTTTTAGTCCCAGAATCACCTTAGATGTTCTTCTCTGGACTTTCCCTAGTGCTGCTGTGTCTTTTTTGAATATAGAGACCAAAACTGAGCAGTACTTTAGGTGAGGCCTCATTAGTACACTATATAACTTATGCATAACTTTCTTTAACTTATACTCTACACACTGCCAGGATGTAGATTACAATGAGGACACTATGACCCCAAGTCCTTCTCATAAGGTGTACCTTAAAGTTTCAGACTTCTTATTTTATATTTAAACCTATCAGGCTTCTCTTTTTATATTTAAATCTAACATTTTTACTTCCTGCGTATAATGCTTTACATTTATTTCATATGTAAACTTAACCAGTTTATATATTATATTCTTGTCCAGGTCATACATGTATATTAAAAAATCACTGAGGGACACCACTTTTAAAGTTGCCTAATTCTGAAATGGTCCCCTTCACAATAACCCTTTGCTTCCTGTGTTTGAGCCAATTTTATACCCACCTACACACTACATCCTGAATTTTTACTTTTTTTAGTGTAATCTGTAACCTTTTTATTTTGGTACCTTATTAAGAGTCTTCTGAAAATGAAGATGAAAGATATATGCACCTCTTTGGTCAGATTTTATTTTCTCTTCGTAGAACTCCAGTATGGTAGTGAAATATGACCTTCCTGAGCTGAACCCTTGCTGACTGCTTTAAGTTCTGTTGTAGTATCCCACGCAGGTGGCGCAGTGTTAGCACTGTTGCTTTGCAGTAGGGAGAATTGTGGGTTCGATTCCCAGATCCTGTTTGCATGGGCAGCACTAAGTAGTGAGAAAAGCGATGTATAAATGTGAAGAATTATTATAATTGATGATTAATACATCCTTAAATAGAGGTGGTAACCATTTTCTCAGAATGAAAGTTTGGATTAGAGTTCTTCAATTCTGTGTAGTTTACTACAAACAAGATGCAATGAAAAGAAAATTCAGAAATTATGAATTACACTTTTAGTAGCTTCCCAAATGGCACCAGCAATATCCACAGAGCCCATATTTAATTTAAGAAGGGATGTTTTAAATCTTCACCTTGGAATATGAGAGACCAAGGAGAGAATGTACAGCTGGAATATACAGCTAGTCAGATAAGGCAGGATAGGACAAGGATGATTTAGAACATTAGAACGATTTAAACAAAAACAGGCCATGTGTCTATGGTTTTCTGAGTGAAGCAGAATTTAGTGTTTGTGCAATATTTTTTTTACCCTTAAGTTACCAACTATGTCCCTGTTTTTTGTTGAATTCACTTTAAAATAAAAGTATTGAATCACTGTACTAAATCCTTTTATGATTTTGAACCCTTTATTTATGTCTCCTCTTAATGTCTGTTTTCTTAAACAGAAAAAGCTCAACTTTTTTTTTTAATCTTTCCTCTTAATTCATCCCCTGTAGGCCTCGAATCGGCCTAGTCGTACTTCTCTCAACCTTTCTAGTACTTCTCTTATTTGTAGCCTAAAAACCAAAACTGTACACAGTGTGCCAGTTGAGGCAACACCAGTGCAGTGTAAAATCCTTCTACTCCATACACCGTGCTGTATAACCTAGCATTCTTAAGCCTTCTTAATGGTTTCCGAACATGGCCGGGAAGCTGAAAGTCACAAGTCCACTACAATTCCTAAATTCTTCTCGTTTACTTTAGATTTTATAACATTTCTTTGTGTTTTTACTACTTATATGTTGTACTTTACATTAAATTTCATCTGCCTCCAATCTGCTCAAGCCTGTATGTTGAAGTGCCTCTGTAATGATTCAGTCAATTCTAGATTATCTGCCAATCCTTCTAGCTTGGTATCGTCTGAAGACTTGACCAGCTTGTTATTTATATTCCTATCCAAATCATACATACAGTGCATCCAAAAAGTATTCACAGTGCATCACTTTTTCTACATTTTGTTATGTTACAGCCTTATTCCAAAATGGATTAAATTAATTTTTTTCCTTAGAATTCTACACACAACACCCAATAATGACAATGTGAAAAACGTTTACTTGAGATTTTTGCAAATTTATTAAAAATAAAAAAAAAATTGAGAAAGCACATGTACATAAGTATTCACAGCCTTTGCCATGAAGCTCAAAATTGATCTCGGGTGCATCCTGTTTCCTCTGATCATCCTTGAGATGTTTCTGCAGCTTAATTGGATTCCACCTGTGGTAAATTCAGTTGATTGGACATGATTTGGAAAGGCACATACCTGTCTATATAAGGGCCCACAGTTGACAGTTCATGTCAGAGCACAAACCAAGCATGAAGTCAAATTGAATTGTCTGTAGACCACGAGTCAGGATTGTCTCGATGCACAAATCTTGGGAATGTTACAGAAAACTTTCTGCTGCTTTAAAGGTCCCAATGAGCACAGTGGCCTCCATCATCCGTGAGTGGAAGAAGTTTGAAACCACCAGGACTCTTCCTAGAGCTGGCCGGCCATCTAAACTGAGCGATCGGGGGAGAAGGGCCTTAGTCAGGGAGGTGATCAAGAACCCGATGGTCCCTCTGTCAGAGCTCCAGAGGTCCTCTTTGGAGAGAGGAGAACCTTCCAGAAGGACAAGCATCTCAGCAGCAATCCACCAATCAGGCAGCCCACCTGGAGTTTGCCAAAAGGCACCTGAAGGACTCTCAGACCATGAGAAACAAAATTCTCTGGTCTGATGAGACAAAGATTGAACTCTTTGGTGTGAATGCCGGGCGTCACGATTGGGGGAAACCAGGCACTGCTCATCACCAGGCTAATACCATCCCTACAGTGAAGCATGGTGGTGGCAGCATCATGCTGTGGGGATGTTTTCCAGCGGCAGGAACTGGGAGACTAGTCAGGATAAAGGGAAAGATGACTGCAGCAATGTACAGAGACATCCTGGATGAAAACCTGCTCCAGAGCACTCTTGACCTCAGACTGGGGCGACAGTTCATCTTTCAGCAGGACAACGACCCTAAGCACACAGCCAAGATATCAAAGGAGTGGCTTCAGGACAACTCTGTGAATGTCCTTGAGTGGCCCAGCCAGAGCCCAGACTTGAATCCAATTGAACATCTCTGGAGAGATCTTAAAATGGCTGTGCACCTATGCTTCCCATCCAACCTGATGGAGCTTGAGAGGTGCTGCAAAGAGGAATGGGCAAAACTGGCCAAGGATAGGTGTGCCAATCTTGTGGCATCATATTCAAAAAGACTTGAGGCTGTAATTGCTACCAAAGGTGCATCAACAAAGTATTGAGCAAAGGCTGTGAATACTTCTGTACATGTGATTTCTCAGTTTTTTTATTTTTAATAAACTTTTTTCACATTGTCATTATGGGGTGTGTAGAATTGTGAGGGAAAAAATGAATTTAATCCATTTTGGAATAAGGCTGTAACATGTGGAAAAAGTGATGTGCTGTGAATACTTTCTGGATGCACTGTATGTGGTAAAAAATAGGAGTGACCATAGCACTAACCCCCGTGGGACACCACTCTTAACTTCACCCGATTTCGATAAAGTCCCTCACACCATCATACTTGGTTTACATTGTTTTAGCCAGTTATGCCCCCATCTATACATTACACCCAGAACTTCCACCTCTTTTAATTCGATGACCAACCTGTCATAGGGACCTTGTATCAAATGCTTTCAGAAAGTCAAGATAAATAATATCATATGCATCATTTTGATTGTATCATTTTGTTGCTTCCTCTTAGAATTCTAGCATATAAGTAAAACATGTCCTCCCTCATTTGAACCCATTTCAACTGTTAAGTAAATCTCCTGTTTTTGCCATTTGTTGCTCAATCTTATTCTTAATTCATTCCATTAATTTACCGGTGATATATGTTAAGTTTACTGGTCTATAGTTGCTTGATTCAGCCCCTAATCAACCCTTTTTATATAATGGTATTTATATAAATGGTAGTACTTGCCATTTTCCAGTCCTTCAGAATTTCCCCATTGCTCAGTGACTTCCAAAAAATTTGTGTCAAGGGTTCCTTGATATCTGGTCCTGGTGCTTTATTTGATTTTAGCCTATTTAATATGAACAGTACTCCTCCCTCTACTATATCCAAATTATTAAGTATCTCCTTAGTAGTCCCTTGTACTGCTGGGAGATTATCCACTTCCTCACATTTGAAGACCAAGGAGGTACAGGAAAGTGAAAGAATATAGTCGATAAACATATGTGACCTACACCTAGACAAAAAATAGAACAAAACTTGGCCTTAAGAATGAAGTAGCGTAAAATAATTTAATAAATTGAGATCAGATGTGTGGACACTGAAGTCGGAAAACCAACTGGAGACAAAAACACCAATTTAAAATAAAAAGCAATTTCTTTATTCTTGGTGAGAGGAGGCAGGCTGCAGATCCTGTCACGTTCCAGTGTGCTACAAACCGTCAGCCTGCCAGCAGCCTAAGAGAGACTTTCTTATATACTCAAGTTCGTTGACAAGAATGAAAAAAACATAGCAGTTCATCATGAGGTTATTACATGAATTGCTGTAGCCCCTGTCTACATCATGAATTTGTACGTGCAGAAAAACACTTTTACAGATAACATTTTCACAGTTTTAGGAAATACACTTCTGCTAGCTTGCATGTACATAAGTCCAGTTACAGCAAGTTTTTCCTAACGGTTATAGGGTGTATGCAATTCTGCGGTTTTAAACAATGCTCACTTCCCTTTTCTTCTGCACCATCAAGGTTACCACACTTTAATGGCTATGTGGCGGTTACAGTTTAAGAATCTTATTATAGCTTACATTTCGCACATAATGATCATCACACGTAATAAATCATTAAACAATATCAAAAGCTACCTTAAAAGTTAGTTTAGTACATTTGTCTTACAGGAATACACTCTTGCAGCTTTGTGTCTGTATTAGATTACATTTGTTCAGTTAGCTTAATACATCCGTATTTGTTAATACATAAGTGACATGTTTCTTATAGTTCTATTAGCACCATACTTTTATTATTTGGAAAGACTGAAGCACCTTAATTCTAAATATTTCTTCCTCAGATGAGATTTTACATAAAGGGAGAGTGGAAGTAGGAGTACATGTGGCAGCAATAGAGACTTCTCTAGCTGAACTGGATTAATCACAGCATTAACATCTGTGCCAAGCACAAGTTCACCATCACAATATTTAGGCAGGAAACCAGCTAAATTAGGAAACACCTGAGTGGTGAAATGGTCATGTGTCCATATACAGAAGGAAAGACTACCAATCTCAGCTTGCACAAAACAGACTTGCCCTATATTATAACTGCCCGCATCCAAATCTGAAATTTGAAGGTTGAGTTTTACAAGAATGAGGACCCCAAATTGTTTGGTGAGAGACCTGGAAAAAGATGACACACAATAAAGTTTATTAGTGCAGTGTTATACATCAGAGGCCAGCAGGTAAGATTCTTGTATTAAAGCCACATATACATGGTAATTATGCAAAACATCAAGCATACACACTCATCTGTGATAAGAGTTTAAGGCCTTGACATTTTAGGAAACTACATTAAGTTTAATAATAGATATGAGAGGAAAATGACAGAAAGGAAAATGGAGTGATTCACAAAATAAGAACATAAACTTGTATTACCTGGCAAACTCATTGAACCATTCATCCCAAAGTCACTAGGCTAAAAAACTTACCCCACAAAACACCAGATGAAATTGGCTCTCCATGTTGCATTTTTTTTCTTGGCTGTTACATTAAACTGTATGAATTAAATAACATATAAAAAGATAAGTTTTGGGTGGAGTATTCAACAACACCTTTTATTTCTTTAGCACAGTTCTATACACAGAAAATATCTTAAAGTGCTTTATAAGATGATAAAGAAATAGTAACAAGAAAAAAGTAATGCTTTAGTAATCAAAAAATGAATCAATATGAACTTACATAACATAGGTATATATAATTAGTGGAGAACTGGAGTTGTTTCATTGTTTCCAAGCTTTGTCCCAGAGGATTCACCACAGTCTCGTGGACACCTGGGCCACTTGCCCTTATCCGAGCATCACAGGTCATTGCACAGTGCCTCTGTTAGGTGGAGATGGTAGCACCAAATGCCACCAGAGAAAAAAAAAAACAAAACAGAAAACATTAATAATGATCACAAATCCTTGAAGATGGTAATTTGATGCAAGAATATTCTGTTTAAGAGTACATTTAAAATGTAGTTGCTAAAAAGCCAAATTTTAAAAAAAAAATCATTTAATTTATTGGAGTATTCTTTGATGTCATTACATATCTCCGTAAAATCATTCAAAGATGCACAAAAGATAATAAGTTCACAGGCCCTGCCGTGTTTACTTAACAGTAATGACTTCTTACTAATTTATATTAAAAAAAATTAACAGTTTCTTATAAGGATAATTTTGTTTTTTTCCAATTTTATATAATAAAGAACATCACTTTCCCACTATGCTACTGTGCAGAAGGTGCTTCAGCATACTTCCATTTGAGCAAAGTAACTCTTTATGCCATAGTGCAGTGTAGGTTTTTAAAACTATTCTAATATCTTTTTCTAGCACAATACCCATCTGGTACTCCTCAAAATATTGCTGTTGATGCATTAAAAATTATTTTTAATTTCAGCACTATCCATGAGTAGCACATTAAAATTAACTGGCCTTGATGCTGGAAGTATCAAAAATAAAACAAGTGAGTTGGAGTTGTATGTAGCAGATTAAAATTATAAAATTTATAGCAATAACAGAAACCTGGCTAAATAAAGACAGGGTTGAGTTTTTAGGTCAAACAAAAGTTAAACACAATTCTTCAAATAGACTATGAGCCCCATCTTAGTGAGGACATCTGGCTTTGCCTGGAAAGCATTAGGGAAAGAGGCCTTATTCTAGGAGTGTGTAATTTCAGAAGTGTGCAATTTCAATGCATATCTAATATTAAAAATACAGGTTTACAGGAGAATATTCTAATCATGGGGGGCTTCAACTAGTCATAATTAACTGGGATAACCTTGCAAATAACCGCACAGAAGAGTGCAGATGCAAAGTCTAAAACTGTTAAGGGGAAATTTTGAACAGAT
Source organism: Polypterus senegalus (assembly GCF_016835505.1). Taxonomy (NCBI): domain Eukaryota; kingdom Metazoa; phylum Chordata; class Cladistia; order Polypteriformes; family Polypteridae; genus Polypterus; species Polypterus senegalus. Next base: position 111,170,847 of record NC_053160.1, on the reverse strand, counting down.
GTGTCAAAGTCTAAGAACGATACACTCCAGTTTTTGACATTCTAATTTAAGAGCTTGAGTGCTATCATTAAACCAGGGTTAGTTTCTGTGTGCTTTTTTACTTTTCTTTTAATGGGAACTCCTGTATCCAAAGCCTCTTTCAAACTCACATTAGCTGATCAAAATTGTTTTCCGCAATTATGCTTGAGTTTTGTTTTCTTTTTCTTTTTAAATATCTACAAATTTAGATGCAGAGTTTCCATCTAGATATCATGCTGTCCTTGTTTTATTCTGTAAGTTTATTGGTAAAAGTAAGACCACATCAAACATAATTAAGCAGTGATTAGAAATAAGTTCATTTAATGGCGCAGTATTTAAATTTTGAATCACAACTCTAAGTGGGGGTTGCCAACTCCGGTCCTGGAGGACCACCGTGGCTGCAGGTTTTCATTCTAACCCTTTTCTGAATGAGTGTCCTGTTTTTGCTGCTAATTAACTTCTTTTCATTGTGGAGTCATAAATTTCAAGCACTTTGTTCTCAGCTTTGACTAACCTCTACTGAGTGCTTGAGTATCTGTTCTGTGTCCAACATGTTGATCTGCATGCCAAGGAGCTAAATTTTCACATCTTGGACCCCCATGTCACTGTTACCCACTCACCCTGTGACTGAAATGATGCTGTTCATTTTGTCTGTACTATTGCAGTGGAGCTTGGCGAGACTGAAGCTGAATCAAAATTGGCTGAATTGTGTAAACGAACTATCCAATGTTTGGTTAGCCTTTTTGTTATTTTCAGTTTGCCTATGTGCATATTCTCCTGACAAGTTAACTGTACATTTTTGGCATGTGAAGCTGTCTGCATTATTGGCTGTAAAACCTGAACTGTACATTCTGTAAACATATAAATGTGCTATCAACCAACAGAGAACAAATTGATCTTGAGTTTAGCCGTGAATTCATCTTTTTCTTTGTGTCTGCAGTAACATTGTGCCTTCAGAGTTCAGCTGGTTCCCTGGGTGACTCTCGTGTTTAAGGTTTCACTACCTTTTGTGGGTATCAGCTTTGCACTGTTGGTTTCTTCCCCAGTCAAATATTAGCAATTACTCCAGCTGTAATTTTTCTTTACTAAAGGATGTGATTACTTTTTCCACTCCTGATAAGCTTTCAGCTATTCTCCTCTGGTGCTCTAAACCACTCTGTACATATATGAGAAACATCTGTGCTGCTGCTGCTGTTTAATTTATTTATTCTAAGTTGAGGAACCTAGCAAATTTACTATGTCATCATTTTAATTTTTATTATGTCTACTGAGCATCTTACTATTTGCATGTTAAATCAACTGGTAAATCAAGAAATACTAAAAAGCCTTTTTACAAACTTTGTGCCTTTTAAGTTTCTTGACAATATGGTGCTTTATTTTACTGACATGGATTTATAATTTACATATGTGTTCACTGCTGTTGTGGTGTGAATACTGCCAACCAAACCACAAGTTGTTCAACAGACTTTTTAAACAATTGACTGTTTAATTATAATATCAAGATATTGTACAAAAGATTTAACGGGGTGGAGTGTTGTGGTATGAAATTTTGCATATAAGTTGATAAATATTTTGTATGTCTTTCTTTGAATACTTAAGTACCCCCACCCGCTTTTGAGTCTCTTTGTAATTTTATGACAGGGTCGGGGGGAAGTGCCTCAAACCAGTTCGGCAAGTGATTCTCTGTAGGACTCTCTGTCAACCCCCACAGTAAAGCCAGACTGCCTAGCTGGAAAACCTCAGCTCAACAAATTGTTTTGGGGGCAGGTGTGAAGGTAGTCTGTGCCCCATTGGTCTGAAGTATGGCTGTTTGGAATTGGTTTGTATCAGAAGCTTTTAAGTACCCTGATGCCCTATTGGCTGGAGAGTTTGGACAGAGGATCTATAAATTTGCTTGCTTTACCCCTCCCTCTCTCTCTTACCACCTGATGAAGGAGCACAGCTCGGCAGCCATATTGAGACAGACATGCAGCCTGTTCTAAAGAAAGCTGACCAAAAATTATGCCTGAACTAGAGACATTTAAATTAACTGCAAGTCAGCATTTATCAGATAGTATGGTTGCAAATATTCAAATGTATTTTGCTTATTGTTATTATTTATGAATATTATAAATAATACATTATTTAAAGTGTAACTTCTTCTTGTCTTTTACTACACCTAATTGCCTGAGGTTATAAGTGTAGAAGGGAAGGTAGGGAGAGGTTATATGGTACAACACCTTATAAACAGTGGTACGTCTGTAAGATTTGAGGCATTCTGACAAAGGCTACATATTAATAATACAAAAGGGGAAAGTAGAGTAATATATTACTCTACCAAGACAAAACAATTGCAGTTTGCAAGTTAAATTAAATGAATGTATGTTTTTTCTAATTATTCAGTATGCAGATTCAGATTTAAACATTTACATTTATCTGTCTAGTATCAGTTTACATGTCTTGTTTGGGTCATGCAGAGCACAAAGCACTTCATGCAAAGGACTCCATAAAGCAAAATAACCATTTTTTAGCCATTTATTATTTTTTTTATCCACATATCCCATTGATAGTAACAGAGTTTGGCAAATCTTATCAGCAAGTGAGCACATGACAAGTACCCACCATAGGCCCTGGTCCATCACAGGATACTTTAATATCTGAGAGGTTTAGAGTAGGCAGGTAACCTAAAATCCACAGTGTCTCCAAAAAAAGTATTTTCCATTTACAGTCTGCAAGCAAGGACTGGTATTTTGATACTTTGTGTCTGTTTTTTGTATAAGAATGTTTTAATAATAATGTCTAAATAAACAGGAGTGGTAAGTAGTGTCATTCAAATTAAGGAAACAAATATGTTGGATATATGTTCAACCATTTAGCAATCCATCAGTCTAATCTCTTTTTGGATGTCATGAAAATTTATTTTCTCTAGAGTATCTTCTAAAGTATGTTGACTCCAAAGTTTTCTAATAGCTACACCTAAAGTCCTCTTGTGGTGGCAGCCATGATGGATGTAAAACATGTCCTTTTTTCTTTCTTATATATTTATCATTTTCTGTTCAAAAGTATATGCTTTAATAGAATACTGTTCTCTATTTTTACCCCAAGGTCTGTGTTGACAAAGTACTAAAAACAATGAAGGAAAATGCAAACAAAGCTGCTATGATACTTCTTACCTCTATACCAAAGATTGCACAGATGGATTGGACTGAAGCATTAGCAAATTTAAAGGTACTGTTGGTATGGTGAAAAATGAACCAGAGCTGTGACTGAAATATTTTATAAGAAGGTTAAAACCTTTTATAACTACATATTGACAGATAAAGATACCTGTCCGTGTATGTGAAATTATTTAAGCAGGTCTACTGTTTGAGGTAATTCTGAGCTCCTCATACAATAGTTAACCCTCATGAATTGATATACATGTATATAATTTGCCACCTTAAAATCCTTTGCACCTCTCCATTAGTGTCTTTTGTTTTGTAAATGTGTCGATCAGCACAAGCAGCTTGCTATCCCACCCCTCCCCCAGCGCCGCAGTCAACTCGGGTAGTGAGTTTTCCCAGCTTAAGTCTTGTTTATCTCGGTGTGAGGTGCCTGGAATTGTATAGGATAAATAATGATTATTTGGAGCACATGCATTTCATGTGTTTTCCGTGTCTACAATGATCTATGTAAATGTAGGTTGACAGGAAATGCAAGAAATGTTGAACTCCTAACTAAAACCGACTTTTTTTCATGTTACAGTACTAAAGAAAAAATTTTGACATGAAGTGTATAATGTGTGAAGGCCGAAGTCCAAATATCAAATGAGCACTTTCACAAAAGGTGCACGTATAACAAAACAAGTACGCTTTTATTCAAAAATATAACCGAAGAAAAAGAAATCGGATCAGGGTACGACGCTAACGTTACCTCTTTGGTAGTGCAGCGGTAAGAGCTGCTTGTTCATAATCAAGAGGTTGTGGGTTCGAGCCCAGTCGCTAACCAGAATTACCGTTTTGAGGAGTGAGCTGCTCTTACTGTTAATGTTATAGAATAAAAACATAAATTTGATTTGAGTCTGTAACAGCCGGTGTAAATTTATGGTATTTGTTAAAGGTTAGTGTTGGTGTTTTTTTTCTTTTTTTTTTTTTTTTTCCCCAGTTTTATTCCCTCAGTCACATACACACTTCCCCCGTTTTGGCACAGCTGTTTTCAAATAAAGACGTGCTATATTAGAGGTGAACTCCGATGAGGGTTCTACATCGGAGAAAGAGAACGGATGCCCTCCCCCGCAAGAAACGTCCACTCACACATAAGAACAATGTAGCTACACCAGGTTTAAAAAAATAAATAAATGAAAAATATTGTGGCTCATGGTTTTTCCCTAATGTGAAAGTTCAACTCATTAATTGATCCCTACTTTCGTTCGTTTCACTATTAATTAGCTAGCATTCATGCAACTCACATATATTAATGGTGTGAATGACTTGGGGATCATAAATGTTTTGAAATAAGCACATTGAATGTTGGATAACTTTGTAAGTCAAATAAACCCAAAAAAAAATCACTTTTTTGTTCATTTGTTCAAATAGATCACTTTATATATCAAAGGGATTCACATGATCATCTAACAAATGTCATTCAAAAATATAGTAAGATTTTGAAAATCAAAATGTACTTTCGTTGAACTTTGTTACTAATTAATACTTACTAGGTTTTGTTTTTTTCTGTTGCGTAATGTGTACAAAATGAATAAACAGAAATAGTAGTATAACCTACTTGCCACAGTGAAATTTGCTTTATATTCAAGCAACCTGGATGTGAAAAGAAAAGATTAATATAGGCCAAAATACAAAATGTTTTATTTCTGATATTTAAAACATACACATTTTTGACTTTGAGAAGTACCAGTTTTGTTTTTTACCCTTATATTTCACTTGAAGTTATAATAGAAGAACAGTTGACTGTTTAGTGCTTTTGTATTAGGTTAGGTGTTTCCTTTCGTCTTGATTGTGCAAATATAAAATAAAATAACTGAAAATAAGATGAGTTGAAGCTTTAAAATAAGTAGGAAACAGCTTTAGTATGTAATAAGTGCTCAAGAACATTCCATGAAAGAAAAGTTAATAATTCACATAGTAAAAGAGCAGTTCATTCAAAATCGAAGCAGTAAAACTGAGAAAAGAAGGCAGGAAAATGAATACTTTACAATGCCTTGTCAGAGAGACAAACTACCGATGTTTGCAATCACCAAAATGAAGGTTGAGAGAGGAAATCAAATACATTTGATGATAAAAAGAAATTATTAAAACTTTAGATGGACATTGATGGTGATTTCAGTTAAAACTGTTTCAATGTCCATGGGGCAGGAATGATGCTATCATGGTCGGCTGTTGACAGAAGATTTTATTTTCACATTTACAAAAGCCACAGTGAAAGATACAAACCTGTCAACACTAAACATAAAATAGTTTGGGTAGAAATAGCTAAAAATACAAAACTATATCATTGATAGATTACAAAGCCTTGGCAACTAAGCAGTTTGTCATTGAAACAAAAAGGTTGTCTTAATTTGGCCAACTGCATATTTTCATTGATGCAAAAGAGATTGAATGTTAAAACCTCCTACACATATCCAAAGCAAAAAAGTAAAAGAAACCAAACCAAATTATACTACGGCATATCAAAGGAGCACTTTTGAAGCTTGTGATTTTCACATATTTTCCAATATAAGTAGTTATAAAGGATCTGCATCAAATAGTAAGTTTTAGTTTTTATGCTTTTAAATTAATTTAATTCCTCACATATTTATAATGGAGGGATGGAATGTAGGCAGTGTAGTTATTTCAAAGTGTTAAGGTATATGGTTAAGTACTCAGTGGTCTGACTGGTGCTGCTTCTTGTGTGTTGTGTCCATTCTGTAGTGAACTTAATGTCAATTGTCTTATTTTTACACATTCATAGAATTCAGGATTGACACTTTTGCTTCATCCAGTTCTTTGTGGCCATTCTAGATGAAGCTAAATGTATTCATTTCCATCTACTGGAATTTGTAGAACCTATTCACACAATGGATCTGCTTGGTGGTATTAGGGTCAATCTGAAATATTCATTACACAGCGATGACTGACTTTCATCAGTTCTAAGCTGTAATGACGATGACTGACTTTCATCAGTTCTAAGCTGTAAAGGCGCTGTGGCTTTGGACGCTTGCACTGATTTTCTACAGCAATGGCAGTAAAAAATGGAAAATCGTCACGCAGGACCTGCATACCACAGATGCATTCAGTTGGGAATACTCAGAAAAAAATTCATTGCAGTTCATAGATTGGTCTTCTCTACCTGATGAATGTATTCAAACAGTATCAATTTCCCACAGGCCGTCTACGAAGCAAAGGCTCTGTGTTTCTAATTATTCATTTTAGAAATATTTGTGTGTTTTCTTTGGCTCATGTGTGTTCCAGACGTGAAGTACATCCCTAAATGCTATGTAAGAAGGTAATGGTGGCAGTTCTAAACACTTGTTCTTTATTTATAAGTCTCTTTCAATTTATAACATTATTCCAGACAAGAATGTTGACATTTTTGCATGTCTTGAAACATGGCTCCATTCTAGTGATACCGGCACCATTACTGATGCTTCCCCTCCAGGTTTTACTCATTTGCATAAGCCTGAGCATATGTTGTGGAGAGGAGGGCGGTAATTGGACTGATTTTTACATCATCCTTGAATTTTAAACTTGTGACCATCTAATCTGGAGTTTTTCTGCCCACATTTTATTCAAGATCATTGTTATTTATCAGCCTCCTATGGCAGGCAGCAACACAGACTTTTTAAATAAGCTTTATTCCTTTATCTTCAGTTTAAATCTTTCTACTCATTTTATTGCAATTCAATTTACATTCTTTGCCTAGCTAAGTGATCTCTGATTTTAATGAATTATTGGTTCCTTTTAATCTTCAAGTTTTTCACTGTCGTACTAATGAAAATGAAAATATTTTTAGATTTAAATATTGTAAATATTTTAAGAAATATTTACAACTAGCAAAATACCCGCGCTTTGCAGCGGCGAAGTACTGCCTTAAAATTTTTATTAAGAAGAAAAGTAAACATTTTTAAACTCTGGGAAAATATACCAATAATTATTTGTTAAGGATCTCTTTGTATACCACGTTGTCAGTTCGGCCCTCCGGTTGTAATAAGACCAAGCTGTGCGTTGAGCTTACTCTTGAGCATGCAACGTGCAGTTGGCCATGTGAAAAGCAATCTTGCCTCAAATCGTACAGCTTGGATTGCTGCTGTCATAATCGGTTTGATTTTCATGGTTTGTTTCAATTACGACAGTATTTGCAGGACTTGTTGTGTTGAAGTGACATTCCGCATCGGTCAAGCGTTGTAAGCATACAACCGTTTTCATCGATAACTTCGCATCCAGCTTTTGAGAGTTTAAACATTCATAAACCTCAAAGTGTCCACTACTCAAATCAGTAGTCACCTGTGAATCTAAGATGTTTAAGAGGCGTTGGCGGTTGTCCAAAGGTGTAAAATATTTGGCCATTTCAGCACACTTGAAAGCAACAACCGAACAATTCAGCGGCAGCCATCAACTCACATGCAGAACCATAGGTGAAGGACCTTAAGCATTTCACTCTTATAGTGCTCCTGTGTAGTCTAATTATCTCCTGTACCGTCATCAATCCACACTTCGAACCTGTCCCAGTCATTCAATACATAAGACACAATGTTCATCCGGATATCAAGAGTGAAATATGTAACACAGAGAATGGAAAAGGCAGGCGGCATCACCGGGCATGGAAACAACTCGGCAAGTGACAGTTCTTTGATCGATGGTGATCACCTCGATAGACATGTTAATGGGGGTACGGTTGGAACGATAAAGGAAATGGGTACCTGAACAATGTAAAGTAAGTCTAAAATACCTACACAATAACTATAATCGTAATAAACGAACAATAAAACAGCGGAGAAGCTGTGGATTTAATAAAAAGGCTGCAGTTATCAGCATGGAAATGTGAATCCCGTGGCGAAGCAAGGATGGGAATGAAGAGACCGGAGCGACGGACTGCCTTATATATGCAGGGAGCCAACAACGTGGGAGGTGTTGGGATGGGGGACCCAACGCCACCTTACACGGCGACCGAGCTGCAGGCTATGGAGGTATATATGTATGTAAGTAGGATTCAGTTAGCGTTGGGAACCCGCGTACCAAATTTCTTTAAGATGGGCCCATAAGTAACAAAGACCATTGGAAAGTTCAATATTTTGGTCGACAGTGGCATCATACCACCGAAATAAGTACGTACATCGGTTTCGGTTAGCGCAGGGAAGTCACCTACCAAATTTCGTGAAGATGGGGCCATAAATAAGAGAGTTCAATATGGCAGACGTTGTCAACCATTATGACCGTTACACGTAGAATTTCAAAATGAAACCTGCTTAACTTTTGTAAGTAAGGTGTAAGGAATGAGCCTGCCCAATTTCAGCCTTCTACCTACACGGGAAGTTGGAGAATTAGTGATGAGTGAGTGAGTGAGGGCTTTGCCTTTTATTAGTATAGATATTTCAGATGAATGCCTGTCTGATCATTTTCTGGCACAAGTTGAAGTCAAGGTGCCACTTTCTAAACTGTCAGATAAATTATTTTCTTTCTTTCATACAAGAAAATTTCAACAGTGTCTATTACAGAAGCTGTGTTAACACTGGAATTACCAAAGCCTATGAAAAAACTTTTAGGCCTGGCCCCTTAAATCCCTTTTGCACCCCTCCATTGGCATCTTTTGTATTGTAAATGTGTCAATCAGCACAAACAGCAAGCAGCCTGGTGTCCTATCCCCTGCTCACCGCCGCAGTTCAATACGTAAAGAAGGTTCCCACTGCTCAGTGTTTACCTTGGAGTGAAGTGCTTGGAGTTGTAGAGGGTAAATAATATATCGTCTTTTGGAATACATTGTATTCCGTGCCTACAACAGTCTATGTAAACACATTGTTAAAACAGAAGCGTTTTTCATGTTTTAGTTGTAATTAACAAAATGCAGACATGAAGTGTATAATGTGTGAAGTCTGATGTCCAAATATCAAATAAACACTTTCACCAAAGGTACAAGTATAACAAAACAAGTGCACTTTTATTCAAGAATATAACCGAAAAAAAATCCGGTCAGGGTAGGCTGTTGATACAACAGCTTGTGTGGAACAATTATAAGAACTGCTGACTCCCAATCAAGAGGTTGTGGGTTCGATACCAGCTGCTTCCCAAACTTACCATTTTGAGTAGTGAGCTGCTCTTATTGTTGTATGCATAAGTATGCAATAAAGGCAAGCATTTGATTTGCGTCTGTAACAGCCGATGTAAATTTATAGTAGCATTTTTTTTTTTTTTTTTGCAGTTTTATTCTCTCACTCGCGTTCATGCTCTCACAACCCTAACCAAAACCAATAGTACAGAGAGGTCAGTTCCGCGCTGTATATAATCATCAAATTCAAATGTTAACAGTTCTCACACACCCAAGGACCGTCCTTCCTACATTTACGACATGTGTACCAGGCTGCTTGCTGCTTGTGGTGTTCAACACATTTACAAGACAGAAGACCCTGACGGAGAGGTGCGGAAGGGATTTAATGTGGGACGGATTTAGGAGTTTTATCATAGGATTTGGTAATTCTAGTGTTAAGCCCTTTGACTGCCTCCCAAGCAGAAATATGCTTTCTATAGGGAATATCATTCATAATTCAGGTGTACAATTTCATATTTATGCCAATGACGTTCAGCTTAATTGAGTTCCAATTGGTAAACGTATTCAACTTAAATTTTTGGTTTTAACCTTCAAAGCACTTCATGATTAATGTCTCTAATATTTATTCACTTTAATATACCATTACATTCCAAACAGAGTGCTTCGCTCCACTGAGGCTCATATTCTTGAGGATCCAAAATACAGGTATAAAATGTTTGGGGCTTAAGACTTCAACCATTTGTAATAATCTTCCTGAACAGCCTTAGTGTTTAAAAATGTTCAAGTCAAGACTTTTGGCTTTTTACTTGAGCAAGCTTTTAATTCCCTGTTAGTTATTTAGGTATTTTTATATTATTATTTTATATTTTTACTTCTTGGTTTGTTGTATCTACAGTGGAACCTCGGTTCACGAATGATTCTGAACACGTAAAAATCGGGTTACGACCAAAAAGTTTGCCAAACTTTTGCATCTGTTCACGACCACACACTCGTTTGACGAACAAGCCAGTTTCCCTTCCGGTTCGTACGCGCTGCTGATTTCTGCACATGTTCAGTCTCTCCCTGTACTGTACATTGTTCTCAGTGCATCACGCAGAGGGACTCTCCATCAAAACTGTAACCTCCTCTCAACCCAGCTTCCTCCTGTGGTATAGCGGGTCTACAGCTCCTGTCAAAAAGGCCAATTTTAATAAATAATCACCGCACTCGCGGCTTTAGCGAGGGGCGTGGTGGTGTGTGGCCGAAGCAGTTCCTGAGGAGTTCATGACGTGGGCGTTTCTCACCTAAGTGCACAGGTGAGAAGCGGTCCGCATCCATAATTGTTCCCAGGAGCTGCTGATTGCCACGACTACCACACCTCTTCATAAACAAAAGCGTGAGTCGGCTAAAGGGAAAAAGAATAGGACAGGAAAGAATGGGGAGAGAGAGAGAGAGAGAGAGAAAACAGGCTTGCGTGCAGCTGAGCAGGGAAACTGGGTGTTTGTCTCGGTGTTATTCAATGTTTTTACATTTAGTTTACTATTACACTGTGCATTCTATGGTATAATTACCTATTTTTGTGCTTAAAAATCTTTAAAGAAACAGAATGGATTAATTGTATTTACATACAATCCTATGGGAGAAATTACTTCGGGTCACAACCAAATTGGGTTACGACCATAGTTGTGGAACGAATTATGGTCGTGACCGGAGGTTCCACTGTAATTATATTTTTATTCACTGTTGTCCTGTTTGTATTGCTTTTAGTATGTTTGTAAGGGCCTTATAGGTGCTTTCTTTATTAAAGGGCACTGAAACAAAATCTTTGAAAAATCCTTGAAATTCTCAGAAATAAAATGTGAGAATACAATTAATAAGGCAAATTTGAGTTCACTCCTCCATTACATACTGTATAGAGATCAATTGTTCACAACTAAATAATTTTGGATAATTTTATTTTACAGAGTTTATGTTGATGATTTCATTTACCTTATTTGCCTCTTTTTCTTTTCTTTTCTTTTCTTTCTCAGGCTACCGTTCAGTGCTCAGTTATGCTTCCAAAACACTGAAACAGGAAACTGGATGAAGTGTGCAAAGTCATGTTTTTTAGCCTTCAGCTTTGGCATCTTGAAATTCAATAAACTATACAATACATGTGCTTGATTTGTGTCAGTATATTTATTTTTCTGTCCAGGATTTTAAATCACCTGTAGCTTGCAAGCTGTTTGACCGATTGATCTGAAATTTGGTACACATATTACGTGATGTCTGCTGTCCACTTTCGGGGTGATGATTGACCTCCAAGGTTATTATTCTTTTTATTTTATTGTAGAATAAACTCTCGGCTGTGAGACCAGCAGGGCGTCCGTGCAGCACATGCATTACGGGCGCCATTCTCATCCCTACCACCTTCGCCTTCACTTCCTCTACCTCTTCATATCTTAAATCATTCTTGAGACAGATTGAAGACTTGAGTGCCAGGTTAAGGAAAATGTACTAAATAATTGCAACAAAAACACAGACTTAATCAATTTTAAATGAAAAGATGCAGACGAAAGAAGAGAAGAAGCGGGCAGCTAGGGAGGAAAAAAAAGAGCTGCTCACGAAACAGCAAGCGCATCAACCTCTGAGCAAACAAATGCTAAACATACAGAGAAAGAGGATGAAAACTAGGAATGGTCAAGTCAAGTGTATTCACTGAACATTATTGTGCAGTGTGCCATTACTGGTTTTTAATAAAATGTATGGCTCTGTTTCTAAATATTTCTTTTTTACCATTTGTCTCAAGAAGGTGTTTTAATATAGTTGCTTACTGCTTTAACACTTTAGGTACTGCAAAATGCCTCTATTATTCAAATGCTGTTATGTAACTACAACTTAAATTTGACAGGATCTGTCGCGGTAGGTTTAAACTAAGAAAGGACATTTCGATATACAGTATCTATTTAGTGGTTAAAGATAAAAAAAAAAAAAAAACTACCCAGAAATCTCAATTGCCTTAATGTGTTTTTATGTTTGTTGATATTTGTTGTTAAAAATGCTCTAGTGATTAAGACATTCTAATGCACAGTGTCCCCCATTTAGTCACAGTGCTGTCAGCAAATGGAGAAATGGGGCATGTTGGTTTTAATGCGAATGAAGGCCATCTGCAAAACCAAAGTTAAAGAAACCAAATTTGGCGTAGCTGCAAAATTGTGCATTTAGCAAATGCCTGCCAAGCACAGTGGCTGTGAACATAGTCAATTTATCAGTGCAACTGATCCAGTAAGAAAGGTATTAACTATTTACTGCTCAAAAAAATTAAAGGAACACTTTAATCAGAGTATAGTATCGAGTCAGTGAAACTTCCGGGGTATTGATCTGGTCAGTTAAGTAGCAGAGGATTTTAATGATTCCTACCAGACCTGTCCACCTGGCATACTATTTTCCAGTGTGTGCAACTTTGCCATTGATGACATAGTCAGGGTATACAATCCTCCATTTGGTAATTCACTCCTTTTTTCATATTGAGTTGTGGGTCATACTGTGGTAGGGAGAGGCTGCTGATTATAAAAAGTCTTAACCTTTATATTGACTTTTCACAATGACTTGGGAAGCATTTATTCAGACAATTAAGCAAAGTTTAGCAGAAATAGAGGTAAGTGAGTAATGGAGTTGGAAACAGAACAAAAGAAGACAAAACCCCTGGACATTACTTTGTGTTTTATAGGTCACATTCTTGTTTTCCAGTATTGCAACATAGTCATAATCTTGTGCCTTGTGTGTCACTGTTAACACCAAAGGGTGTCAGTCGCACTGATGCCTTCTTCATAGAAGTTGTTAATAACAGCTAGCTATGATTATTATTTTGATTGTTATGATGACTGTATTTTTGTTTTTAACAACTCCTAACACAATATTGCTGAATGAATAACCAAACCAGGGTGTCTAACAAAGGTATACAATTCTAATGATATGGGTGTTCATCCTGGAGTAAAATGCAGGCAATCCATACCCAACTTTGGAGGACCTGTGGTTAAAGGCTTTACCTCTTCCAGTAAACTTATCAAATCTTGGATGTTTAAGAATACCTGCATCTGATGATCACTGTGTTATGTGAACGAGAGTCTTTTTGTGTGTGTGTGTTATATATATATATATATATATATATATGTATGTATGTATGTATATATATATATATATATATATGTATGTATATATATATATATATATATATATGTATGTATATATATGTATATGTATATATATGTATGTATATATATGTATATGTATATATGTATATGTATATATATGTATATATATGTATATATGTATGTGTATATATGTATGTATATATGTATATATATATATATATATGTATATGTATATATGTATATATATATGTATATGTATGTATATATGTATATATATATGTATGTGTGTATATATATTTATTTATATATATATATATTGTAAAAGGCGCTATATAGGCACCTGGCCCGGCACAGAAAACCACTGAGGCACGTATAAAAGTAAAATTACTTTTATTTTTTCTTCAGCTGTGTGACACGTCTTCCCCGTGCCACACAGTCCCAAACACAAACTCAGAACTCTCCACCTTGCTCCACCACTCCTCCCAGACAAGCTTCGTCTTCTTCTTCCCAACTCTGGCTCCCCGAGTGGTGGTGGCTGGGCCCTTTTGTAGCCCACCCGGAAGCGTTCCAGGTAATTAACCACCTGGTCCTAATTGCACTCCGGTGGGGCTGAAAGCTCGTCCAGCCGGGCTGTGGGAAGCAGGCAGCTCCCCCTAGTGGCCACGCTGGGCCCCACCAAGCTGTGGAGGACTCCACCTCCCATGGAGCCCTGCGGGTGGTTGGGGAATCACCGTCGGCCAGGGAGGCTGCCACCAAGCGTCCCGGGGGAGGTATTGGACTGCCCATGGCGGCTCCCCCGGAACATAAGCAGCAGGGGCGTCCCTGCCGGGCATGGGACCCGGCTGTCCTTCACTATATATATATATATATATATATATATATATATATATATATATATATATATAATATAAACTGCTCAAAAAAATTAAAGGAACACTTTGAAAACGCATCAGATCTCAATGTGGTTAAAGGCTTTACCTCTTCCAGTAAACTTATCAAATCTTGGATGTTTAAGAATACCTGCATCTGATGATCACTGTGTTCTGTGAACGAGAGACTTTTTGTGTGTGTGTGTGTTATATGTATATGTGTTTTGTGTGTGTATATACACATCAGATCTCAATGGGGAAAAAGAAATCCTCCTGGATATCTATACTGATATAGACTGGGTAATGTGTTAGGAACGAAAGGATGCCACATCGTTTGATGGAAATGAAAATGATCAACCTACAGAGCCCTGAATTCAAAGATGCCCCAAAAATCAGAGTGAAAAATTGTGGCTGGCTAGTCCATTTTGCCAAAATTGAATTGCAGCAACTCAAAATTATACGCAGCACTTTGTATGGCCCCTGTGTTCTTGTATACATGCCTGACAACATCGGTGCATGCTTCTAATGAGATGACAGATGGTGTTGTGGGGGATCTCCTCCCAGATCTGGACCAGGGCATCACTGAGCTCCTGGACAGTCTGAGGTGCAACCTGGTGGCATTGGATGGACCAAAACATAATGTCCCAGAGGTGTTCTATTGGATTTAGGTCAGGAAAGTGTGGTGGCCAGTCAATGGTATCAATTCCTTCATCCTCCAGGAACTGCCTGCATACTCTCACCACATGAGGCCAGGAATTGTCGTGCACCAGGAGCCACTGTACCAGCATAGGGTCTGACAATGGGTCCAAGGATTTCATCCTGATACCTAATGGCAACCAAGGTGCCTTTGCCAAGCCTGTAGCGGTCTGTGTGACCCTCCATGGATATGCCTCCCCAGACAATCATTAACCCACCACCAAACTGCTCATGCTGAATGATGTTACAGGCAGCATAATGTTCTCCATGGCTTCTCCAGACCCTTTCACTTCTGTCACATGCTCAGGGTGAACCTGCTCTCATCTGTAAAAAGCACAGGGCACCAGTGGTGCATCTGCCAATTCTGGTATTCTATGGCAAATGCCAATCGAGCTACATGCTGCTGGGCAGTGAGCTCAGGGCCCATTAAAGGACATGGGGCCCTTGGGTCACCCTCATGAAGTCTTTCTGGTTGTTTGGTCAGAGACATTCACACCAGTGGCCTTCTGCAGGTCATTTTGTAGGGCTCTGGCAGTGCTCATCCTGTTCCTCCTTGCCCATTGGAGCAGATACTGGTCCTGCTGATGGGTTATGGACCTTCTATGGCCCTCTCCAGCTCTCCTAGAGTAACTGCTTGTCTCCTAGAATCTCCTCCATGCCCTTGAGACTGTGCAGGGAGACACAGCAAACCTTCTGGCAATGACACGTATTGATGTGCCATCCTGGAGAAGTTGGACTACCTGTGCAACCTCTGTAGGGTCCAGGTATCACCTCATGCTACCAGTAGTGACACTGACTGTAGCCAAATGCAAAACTAGTGAAGAAACAGTCAGAAAAGATGAGGAGGGAAAAATGTCAGTGGCCTCCACCTGTTAAACCATTCCTGTTTTGGGGGTCATCTCATTGTTGCCCCTCTAGTGCATCTGTTGTTAATTTCATTAACACCACAGCAGCTGAAACTGATTAACAACCCCTCTGCTACTTAACTGACCAGATTAATATCCCATAAGTTTCATTGACTTTATGCTATACTCTGATTTAAAAGTGTTCCTTTAATTCTTTTGAGCAGTATATATATATATATATATATATATATATATATATAATATATATATATGTATTTATATTAATTATGGGATGCCAAACCGGCAAATACATTGATTTTCTGAAAATATAAAGTCGGCGTCAGAATATTTAAAGTCAAAACTTGAATATATAAAGTCAGCATCGGAATATGAAAAGTCAGCGTTGGAATATCCATCCATTTCCCAACCCATTGAATCCGACCACAGGGTCACGGGGGTCTGCTGGAGCCAATCCCAGCCAACACTGGGCGCAAGGCAGGAACCAATCCTGGGCAGGGCACTTGCATCATTTTCAAAACATTAACCGAACAGTGTTTTTTTTCTTTTAATTTTTCTGAATACATTTTTTGTTAACTTATTTCAGTTTTTTTAGTTTACTAAAAATATGCCTGAGTCGTTTCAATCAATATATTTTCACTTTGACTTTATTTACTCCGATGTTGACTTTATATAATCAGGAATGACTTTATAAATTCCAACCCTGACTTTATATATTCAAGTTTTGACTTTAAATATTCCAACGCTGACTTTATATACTCAGGTAATGACTTTATATATTCCAGCGCTGACTTTATTCAAGTTTTGACTTTATATATTCAGAAAAAAGTTTTGACCTTACAGTGGGTACGGAAAGTATTCAGACCCCCTTCAATTTTTCACTCTTTGTTATATTGCAGCCATTTGCTAAAATCATTTAAATTAATTTTTTCCCTCATTAATGTACACACAACACCCCATATTGACAGACAAAAAAAAGAATTTTTGAAATTGTTGCAGATTTATTAAAAAATTCGGATATGTCCCGAATATATATATATAGTATGTTTTTGTCTGTTAATCACCCTTCCCCAAATAAAAAGTACTAAGTATACAGATGAAGGAAGCAATCAAAAATTGCAGCTGTTGTTTATAAAGAATAGCTGTTCATAATTACTGAGCTGTAGATTTAATTTTAAACAGGTAAGTTGACCATTTTTGCCCATAAATCTACATAACCTGTAATAACAAAGTGAAAACGTTTTCAGAAAGGTTTGCAAACTTATTTAAAAGTCAAACATTGAAATATCTTATTCATATTTGTATTCAGACCATTAATTCACTACTTTGTAAAAGCTCCTTTGGTGGGAGTTTTAGCTTTAATCTTCTTGGGAAAGTCTCTACATGTTTTGCACAACTAGATTTTGGCAATTTATGACATTTGTCTTGGCAGATCTTCTCAAGCTCCATTTGATTTCCAGCTTCACATCTCCAGAGTGTAGAACAAAGTAAACACTGCCCATTCTGCTAGGATTTTGAGACCCACCAGGCCTGTTATAGCAGATTTAACCAGGATACAGGCATCCAGATGCACAAAACCCCCACTCGCATTCCTAACTAAGTGACTAAACGTAAAGCTTTTGCCATCTACCTGGACTTCATCTGATAACAAAGGTGTAAATCAGAGGTGACCTGAATGAAATCTGTCCAGTGGCCCTTATGCAGACCTCTTGAGTCAGAAGGCACAGAATGGAATCAAGCAAGGGATGACAACTAAGATGGAGTGAAGAAGCCACCTATTCTGTAAGTGGAAATTACATTAATTTAGTCAGGATAAGGTGTAGCCTTCCTTTAAAACCACATGCACCCCATCTCTCAAAGTAAGCGAGATAAAGAAAAGAGACAATGGCAAGTTGAAAGAAGTTTAGGGATTTACTCTAGGAGGGAGGACTCAGCAAAATGTCAGAAAACATCTGACTCCTGATCACTGAAAGTAAAAACTATGAACCACACTTCATTGGCGAGAGGAATGACTGTGTCAAATTTGTATCTATCTCATATATATATATATATATATATTATGAGGGGCCGTTCAGGAAAACGATTGGTTCGTAAATATATACATTGGTTCAGATATATATATCGGTTCAGATACATTGGTTTGAATATATACATTGGTTTTAATACATCCGTTCAGATATATACATTGGTTGAGATATATATATTGGTTGATATACATTGGTTTAAATATATATATTGGTTAAAATAGATTGGTTTAGATATATACATCGGTTCAGATACATCCGTTCTTATATATATATTGGTTCAGATAGATCCGTTTAGATATATACATTGGTTGGGATTTATGAGCAGGCACAACACGGCCACCCATGTTTATCAGCTCCCTTTCGCTTCATCATTGCTTCAACACTGTTGTAATTATTGTGCACATTTTATACAAGTAGCATATGCCTGTCTGTCGCGTTTTGTTTCGTACGCCCTCTTGGTTGGGGGTCCTCGATTTCAAAGCACTTTTTTTCCTTTAATTATTTAAAACACTCGCACAGATACCCGCCTCTTCGCCTCGCTCCGTCCCGCCCCGCCTCATTGTACCCGTCTCACTCGCTCCCTCTTGTCCCTCCCATGACAGATTCTTCTCAAAAGCTGAGTTACCAGGAAGCACTGACAGCAACCGCAGTACCTCTCATTTTTTCACCTCAACAGACGCTGGTTTATCATTGACCGAAAGCCGCCCGGTGATTTCTGTTATTCCGTATTGGCAGCATTTCTTTAAAGTGCGATCTGTTTCAGCAAGGAACTTAGTCCTGTTTGCTGAAAGGATGTTATGGAGGAAAACACTGGAATAGCGCTGTTTCTTCTGAATGTTTATCAGTGATCAGGGACCAGAATGATCAGAATATTCCTGCTTCACAAATAACTGATGTCTGTTTTTATTGTAAAACTGAGAAAACCACACACACGCGCGTACACAACACAAATACTCAAACTCACAAATCGTGGGTCGCACACACTACTGATTAAGTGTATCTGTCACGGACGATCATTTTTTTTCACCCAATAAAGCTTTAGTTCGCCAAAGTTAGAAAGCAGCGGTGATTTCTATTATTCCTTATTGGCAGCATTTAATTTAAAGATGATTCACGTCAACAAGGTGAAAGAGTCTCTTATTTTGACAGGGCGATCTTTTTAAGGCTTAAGCATTTTGATTGACTTACAAAAGAAAATAGTTATTACTTACCCTCTTTGCTTCAAATTGGCTTTTTAAAAAACCTTTTTGATATAAGTTGTTTATGGCAGTATAAAATAAAAAAAGTAGTGTTCAAAATTATAATGCGCGTATCTAACAGGAAGAGGTGGTGGTAGGAGTAAGATTGCTGACTTGCAGTTAAATGATCACTGGTTTGTGTCCGGGGCTTCCTTTCTGTTATTTTATTTATTTTTACAAATTGCTTCGAGTAGTAAGAAAGGCGCTATAAAAGTAAGGAATTCATAACATTATTATTATCATTATTATTATTATTGTTATTATTATGCTTGTGAATGTGATCAAATTCAGCCGCTGCGTAGTGGGGTATGAATTGGGACACATATGTGGACAATACCACGAGTTCATTGAAATAATTACACAGCAAGGTGCACATGCAATACAAACATAATGTGTATATTATTGAAGTAAAGGTTCATATAAATTAATTATATACAATTTTAACAAGTTGAGAGATGTCAACTGGTTAAAATGCACGAAATTATACATGTATTGCTTTATAGTCCACATATAGTGTATGTATATTATTAAAATAATGATATAAAAATCCTACAAAATGGTATAGAATCTGCGTCTTAGACTTATGTTGTGTCAAATTTCTTCAAAGACGTTTTAATTATTTGCTTTAAAAATCTTACGCAAACATGTGAACCGTTGAAAATCGCTGATCTTAATCAATTTGTTTTAACGCATGCTCGTGCAAAATGCTGTCATATCTGTTAGTAAACATGCACGCAGTGATGTCCTGATGTCTGCGTTCTAAGGCTGCAGGGTATAAACGCTATTGACGTTTTACTGGGGTGCTCTGTGATTGAGGGCGGACAGTAAACTTTGTTAAAATGATATCGAAAAATACCAGTCGTCAGTTGTGTTTTCAGTCGTTTTGGCGTGTTTACTGTTCTGTTACCAAAAAATTCTTCAACTGGGCTCATCAACAAAGAAACGTGGATAGTAAGATTTAGTAAAATATCAATAATAATAATACATTGCTCGACACCCAGTAACACTTTACAAAGACATTTAAAAGACAGCTCGTTAAAATAAATGTAGCAATCCATTGTCATGCTATAAGTGACAGCTTGCTCTTAAACATTTACACAGGTGGTTTTTCCTGGGAATAAAAAAGGGGGAAAAATCCACGGGAAAGGTTTTGTTTTGAACTCAAATTTCACCTCCGCCATGTGAGTCATTAAAACTATTGGAATGAAAACGCATGTCTCATCCACTGGTCGGGACGCTCGTTTTCCATGGCTGCTGCAGAGCCGTAAAATGTGTGCCCTCTGACTGCTGATTACAAAATGAACACTGGAGAGGTAAAATATGTAAAATTGATTTTAAAAGGTCGTATGTACTGTATAGTTTTCTATATAATCTTCTCCACTATGTGTCTGCATCCTATTCCCTACAGGCAACGCTCATTTCCATGGCTGGAGCAGATCCATGGGCTTGTGTGCACACTGTCTGCTGTTTCAAAATGAACCCTGGATAATCTGAAATCCATGGTAAAAGATTGATGAAAGTCTTCTACATCACTTTCAAGTCTACTGTGTCCCATTGTCCTCTCCACTCAAAGGGACACTCACTTCTACAGCTGAGCTTTTGTCAGAGTTGTGAGCCCCAACTGTTGCTTGCAGAATGAACATTAGACAATTGTTATTGGATTGGCTGTTTATTTCATTATATTAATATTAATTTATTTATTCATTCAGCATCTGTTAAATAAAGAAGCACATTTTTCCTTAGAGGACAAGTTCTATCTATCTATCTATCTATCTATCTATCTGAAATATATGAGACTTGGAAAAATTAATATTATTTGTCAAATGAAGTACCAAATATCCACTGATACACATTTGTAGGACAAGTCAATTAAAGAGTCCGACAAACAGCAACTGAGATATTAAAACATTTTATTGAATCTGTTCTGACAATTATAGTCTTTTAATTCAAATAATGATTATAATTATAAAAAAAGTAGCCATTTTAATGTCCGCATAAAACCAGGCAAGTAACATCTTTGTGAAATAATATCAACAGTTTTATAAATTCCAGAATGTACACCATAGCACTGGCATGAACTTCCTTACAAGTATCCTTTGTCTCCTAAACTCAACAAATAACTTTCATATTCCTCCTGTTGCCCTGCTTGTCTTTTTTGACAATAGTAAAGGTCATCCCCTTGAAAAAATTATATTCACGCAGCAATTAATAATATGGTTATAATGTAAAACACTTCAAACAAACCTGCAAAATGTACATTTTCTTTGTTTAAGTTGACTTCTTCAATGGATCTAACACTTACAACATGGGGCACTACAACACACATACACAAATATCTTTTAGTATTGTTTTAATATAGCCTTGAAAATTGTTAGTATCTGTCCTCTATCCAAGCCACCCATTTACAAAAGAGATTTACAGGCTTGGGCCAGAAGACAAAAAATGAGACGGAAAGAAATGCCAATCTAGTGCTTGCCACACTGACGCTCGCTCATACTACTACTGTTTAAAAGTGCCACCCAACCTGATGCCAACTCTTTCAGATGGGTAGTGAAACCCGGAAAATGTATTAATGGACACAGGAAAAAGTTAGACTTATTCTGACAGTGACCAAGTTGGGGATTGTTGATCTGTGAAGTGGCAGTAAAAAAAAAAAATTAAAACCTGATTACAAAATATATCAAGAAACCTCAAAAGGTATATAATGATTAATTTATGAAAACTCCATAGAATACTTTCTAATACATGTTTTTCCTTCAACAGTCATGCTAATGTCAGAATTTGTGTGTTTTATCACTTATACTTTGTGCACATATTGAAGCTGTTTTATGGAAAACGCAAGCACACAGTAAATAATTGTCAGCGGTTACAATTTAAATGTATGTTTGCAGTATATACTATACTGTATCCTGAAATGCCAAATTAGAAATGAGAAGATGATGAAAATGTATTTTTTTCTTAATAAACTGATCACAAAATTACCTAATCAGTTTGACATTGTTGGTACCCTAGAGTGGCACATATCTTGGAAGAAGTCCTATCAGGTTTATTTGGATTTTAAAAACCTAAATAATAATAATAATATTACATTTATATAGCATTTTTCTGGCTACTCACAGCGATTTTCATAGACATACTTAAAAAGACAGTGTAAGCGCTTGATTTTTTTTTTAATTAGTGGATGAGTAAGGACATAGTAGACAAAAAAGTGATATAGAAGACTTCCTTCAATCTCTTTAAATAAACTGTGGACAGTTTTGTAATTCCAGTATTAATTTACAAGCAGAGGAGCTGTGGAAATAAGTGTCTCCTCTGCTAGAAGGGATTAAGAGACACACTCTATGAAAGTGCTATAAAAGACTGTCTGATAGGCTTATTAAAGAAACTGTGCACAATTTTAACTGCCTGGTGTTCATTTTGTAATTGGACCACTACAGATGAGGAATGCCACAGGCTGCTAAAAGTTTTAAATACATTTGATGAGTTTTAATCTCCCAAGAAAAACGGTGCACAGAACTCCTGTGTGTTTTATAGGATAATTGCACCTGCTGTGAAAATGAGATTCCTCTCCAATGTACAGGGGTGAAAGGGTGGGAGTGATAGAAAATTTATTTATTTATATAGAACTATATTTCATTACAATAGTTTTAATGACTCACATGGCGGAGGTGAAATTTGAGTTCAACAACAAAACCTTTCCCGTGGATTTTTCCCCCCTTTTTTATTCCCAGGAAAAACCACCTGTGTAAATGTTTAAGAGCAAGCTGTCACTTATAGCATGACAATGGATTGCTACATTTATTTTAACGAGCTGTCTTTTAAATGTCTTTGTAAAGTGTTACTGGGTGTCGAGCAATGTATTATTATTACTGATATTTTACTAAATCTTACTATCCACGTTACTTTGTTGATGAGCCCCGTTGAAGAATTTTTGGTAACAGAACAGTAAACACGCCAAAACGACTGAAAACACAACTGACGACTGGTATTTTTCGATATCATTTTAACAAAGTTTACTGTCCGCCCTCAATCACAGAGCACCCCAGTAAAACGTAAATAGCGTTTAATATCCCTGCAGCCTTAGAACGCAGACATCAGGACATCGCTGCCGTGCATGTTTACTAACAGATATGACAGCATTTTGCACGGAGCATGCGTTAAAACAAATTGATTAAGATCAGCGATTTTCAACGGTTCACATGTTTGCCGTAAGATTTTTTAAAGCAACCTAATTATAAACTTCTTTGAAGAAATATGACACAAAATACGTATACGACGCAGATTCTATACCATTTTATATGATTTTGATATCATTATTTTAATTATACATACACTATATGTGGACTATAAAGCAATACATGTATAATTTCGTGCATTTTAACCAGTTGGCATCTCTCAACTTGTTAAAAATTTGTATATAATTAATTTATATGAACCTTTACTTCAATAATATACACATTATGTTTGTATTGCATGTGCACCTTGCTGTGTAATTATTTCAATGAACTTGTGGTATTGTCGAGCACACAGTGTCCCAATTCATACCCCACTACGCAGCGGCTGAATTTGATCACACATTCACACGTATAATTAATAACAATAATAATAATGTTATGAATTCCTTACTTTTTATAGCGCCTTTCGTACTACTCGAAGCAATTTGTAAAAATAAATAAAATAACAGAAAGTGTAATGATTTTGAATGAACACACACACTTGTCTTAACAGAGCTCAGGAGTCACTTTATTTTCACCCGGAATGGAGCACATGTGAATAGAACAGCTAGTCGTGCTTCCGACTTACTAACAACACACGTTATGACGTAATGACATTTTCTTAAAGGAATACACTCATTACATCTCCCCTTTTCAGTTTTTCTTTTTCTTAACAGAACGGAATTAAATATTAACATTCCTGGCTACTGATAAATTATCAACACCTTCCAACAAAACCTTATTTCCAGTTTTCTCACTGCTTACTCTAACCCCATAGAAGAACATTGTTACTTAAATGTATAAACCCTTATGACCAATATATTACCCTTCACCTTTCACCATCTGTTTTTTTTTTTTTTTTCTTCACAAATCTAATCTGTCCACTGGTCTGCTCAGTCTGCCAGATCTAGTCACGAATAGTCCTTTGTGGGTCTTTGGGGCCTGAGACAAAGTTGTCCCCATATGCACTGTAGACGTAGGCAGCTGTTCATATATTTGTTCTGGTTGAACCGGAATTTGGTTTCCCTCCGCTGGGGCAGGGCAGAGCTGCAAGTGACGACGGTTGCATCGCAGTGTTGCTCCTTGATGTGTCTCAATGACAAAAGATCGAGGAGTTGCACTCTCGCCTCTGACCACAGCAGCTGTTCCCCAGGTCTTTTGTTGATCCAACTTTGTGAGCACCGCATCACCTGACTTTAGCGATGGCAAAGGTCTAGCTCCATTGTGACGATTAAAATAGAAAGCTTGCTTTTGCTTTTCCATGGAATCTTTTCTCCTCACATCTTCAAGATTTGGCCACTGAGGCTGAAGATGTGTCTCAAGCAATGGAAGTGTTGCTTTAATCTTTCTGCCCATAAGGAGTTCAGCCGGACTTACACCCGTTGTGATGCAAGGTGTGGCCCTGTAACTCATCAGAGCCAGAAGAGGATCATTCTGTTGCAGAATTTTCTTCGCAATCTGCACCCCTCTCTCTGCATGTCCATTTCCTTGAGCATGGTGTGGACTGGATGTGATGTGCAAAAAGTCAAATTCCTTTGCAAATTCCTGAAACTCGGCACTCACGAACTGAGGACCATTGTCCGAAACTATTTCATCAGGGCAGCCAAACCTGGAAAATAGTGCCTTCAGTTTTAACACTATTTCTGAGGTAGTGGTTGCTGGCATGTGAAGGATCTCAAGAAATCGAGAGAAATAGTCTGACACAACAAGGTAAGTGTGCTTATTATACTTACACAAGTCAATAGCTAGCCTTTTCCAAGGTCTGTCTGGAAGGGGCGTCGAGATGAGAGGCTCCTTTTGCTGTGTCTGTTTCATCTCAAGGTATATTTGACAGGACTGAACCTTTTGTTTTATTTCTGACGAGATGCCTGGCCACCACACCGATATTCTGGCCCACTCCCTACACTTAGTCAGACCTTGACGTCCATCATGTATCCTGTTTAGAATATCTGCTCTCAAGACGTCTGGAATTAACATATGGCTTCCTCTTGTCAGTATTCCATTGTGCTCAGACAGCTCGTTCTTGAAATGGAAAAACTGTTGAACTGCCACTGGAACGTTGTCTATATATTTTGGCCATCCTGACCTGATATACTTCAGTACAATTTGCAGGTTATTGTCAGCCTTTGTAGTAGCCCTAATGGCTTCAAGTTTTGGTGGGCTTGCAGGCATGCATTCAGCAACAGCAGCAATGTAACACTCCACGTCGGTGTGTGTGTTGAGATCATTTTCCTTGTATGCTAGTGGGCTTCGGGATAGTGTATCAGCCACCACCAAAGTGTTTCCTGGAGAATATTCTGCTGTCAGTTTAAATCTCATTAGCCTCATAAGTAGTCTCTGACATCTTAATGGAACACTGTCCAAGTCCTTCTTATTCATAAGAGGCACTAACGGTTTGTGATCTGTTACCAACTTGAAGTTTTCAAGGCCTATTAGGTACTTTTCGAATTTTTCACAAGCCCAGACGCTCGCCAGACATTCTTTCTCAATCTGGGCATATCTGGATTCTGCCTCAGACAAACTGCGTGAGCAGTATGCTAACGGTTTCCAGTCTTTCTCATGCAGTTGCAGTAATACACCACCTATGCCATAACTGCTGGCATCAGCTGACACAGCAGTAGGTAGAGTCACATCATAGAACTTCAAAACTGGAGAAGTAGAAAGGATGTCTCCTGGGGACTGGCCCAGGTCCATGTAGCTGTTGACCTCAACAAGTCATACAGTGGTTTGCCTTCTGTTGACAAATTAGGAATGTACTTGCCTAGGTAATTAAACATCCCCAGTACCCGTTTTAGCTCCTGAACATTGTATGGAGGTGACAGCTCACGGACTGCTCTGACCTTCTCAGGATCGGGTCTCACACCTGATTCGTCGATCAAGTGACCAAGGAAGTGAAGCTGATGTTGTCTCAGCAGACACTTTTCACGGTTCAACTTCAACCCAGCAGACTCAATTCTCTTTAATACATTGGTAAGCCGTTTGTCATGCTGTTCCATGGCGTCTCCATACACCAATATATCATCCATATACACCGATACTCCATCAAGCCCTTGTAAAGTTTCCATCATCTTCCGCTGAAATATTTCTGGGGCACTGGTGATGCCGAAAGGAAGACGTTTAAAGGAGTACCTTCCAAATGGTGTTATGAAAGTAGTTAGTTTGCTGCCTTCTGGGTGTAACGGTATCTGCCAAAAACCTGAGGCAGCATCCAAAGATGAGAAGACTGTTGCACCACTCAGTTTTGCAATTATCTCCTCTGCAGTTGGAAGAACATATCTTTCCCTTTTTACAGCTTCATTCAACTTTTTCAGATCTACACAGATGCGAACCCTCCCGTTCTGTTTAAGCACCGGCACAATGGGTGCGCACCAGTCCGTAGGGTCTGTCACTGGCTCAATGACCCCATTCTCTTCCATGCACTGAAGCTCCTCTTTTACTTTTTGTATGAGAGGCAGTGGAACTCTGCGCGCTATGTGTACCGCATATGGCTGGACATTGTCCTTAAGCTGGATTTTAACAGGTTCTGTTTTAAGAGTTCCATGCTCACCAAATGCATTGTGAATTTCCTCAATGCGTTTCACCACTCCCATTGAGGATGCAGTGGATCGGCTTAACAAATTGTTCACATTTTGTCCATGGATAACATACACTGGGAATGTGTACACAATTCCTTTATATGTGGTACTGAATTGAAATTTCCCCAAGCACTTAAGGTGTCCTCCAGGACTACACAGTGTAACACTAGACCACTCCAACGTTCTCCTGGGATTAAGCGTGCAGAATGTTTCTTCACACATGATGTTTGCATCTGCACCAGTATCAATTTTAAATTTAACTGGTGTCTTTCCAATGGAAATTTGCACAGTCCACTGCTCATCATTATTTTGTGAATTTGTAACAGCTCCCAGGAAATATGGTGTCTGTGCAACAGTTTCTGTCACTTCTCTCACTGATTTACTGTGGCACATTCTTTCCCAGTGACCCACTTTTTTACATTTATTGCATGTTGATTTTATTGCTGGGCATTTTTCCTGATACTTGTGTTTAATCTTCCCACATCTTCCACATTTTGGTTCTCCTTGCTCTTTGTCAAATTTTCTTTTAGGTTTCCATCTCTGTTTTCCTCTTTCTGCTGCTTTCCCTTGTGCTATCTCTTGTACTGCAGCGCACGCCTCCCCCGCTGGTGAACTTGGAGCGCTACCTCTTCACATTGGCGCACGCTTTGAATAGTTTGAGCTAACGTGAGATCGGACATTAACTGCAGCCTGCGTGACAGTTCTTTATCGAGTATGCCCACAACTATCCGATCCCGAATGTGTTCATCTCTGTATTCTCTGAAGTCACAATGTTCCGATAAAAGTTTCTGCCTTTTCCCCCGGGCGCTGTACTCTTTGATAGAAACAGGCTCGCTCGTGAATCACATTCCTTTTAGGGAAGAAGTACTCGTCGTATTTTCTTAACACAACGTCGAATCTCTTCTTGTCACCTTCCTCATCAAAGGCGAACGATTTAAATATGTGTTCGGCTTCGTTACCCATGGCGTAGATTAATGAACTGACCTGGACTTCACCGTCTTCTTTATCCAGTTTGCTAGCACTCCTAAAGCGCTGAAAACGTAGCTTCCAGTCAGCCCACTCATTCGGACGATCAAATGAAAAACATTCCGGAGGATTGAACTTCGCCATATTTTCGAGGCAATGCGCTCGTCAAGCACTTCTGACACCATGTAATGATTTTGAATGAACACACACACTTGTCTTAACAGAGCTCAGGAGTCACTTTATTTTCACTCGGAACGGAGCACATGTGAATAGAACAGCTAGTCGTGCTTCCGACTTACTAACAACACACGTTATGACGTAATGACATTTTCTTAAAGGAATACACTCATTACAGAAAGGAAGCCCCCCGGACACAAAAATCATTTAACTGCGAGTCAGCAATCTTACTCCTACCACCACCTCTTCCTGTTAGATACGCGCATTATAATTTTGAACACTACTTTTTTATTTTATACTGCCATAAACAACTTATATCAAAAAGGTTTTTTAAAAACCCAATTTGAAGCAAAGAGGGTAAGTAATAACTATATTTTCTTTTGTAAGTCAATCAAAAATGCTTAAGCCTTAAAAAAGATCGTCCTGTCAAAATAAGAGACCCTTTCACCTTGTTGACGTGAATCATTTTAAAATTAAATGCTGCCAATAAGGAACAATAGAAATCACCGCGCTGCTTTCTAACTTTGACGAACTAAAGCTTTATTGGGTGAAAAAAAATGATTGTTCCGTGACAGATACACTTAATCAGCAGTGTGTGCGACCCACGATTTGTGAGTTTGAGTATTTGTGTTGGGTACGCGCGTGTGTGTGGTTTTCTCAGTTTTACAATAAAAACAGACATCAGTTATTTGTGAAGTAGGAATATTCTGATCATTCTGGTCCCTGATCACTGATAAACATTCAGAAGAAACAGCGCTATTCCAGTGTTTAACTCCATAACATCCTTTCAGCAAACAGGGCTAAGTTCCTTGGTGAAACAGATCGCCCTTTAATGAAATGCTGCCAATACGGAATAACAGAAATCGCCGGACGGCTTTCGGTCAATGATAAACCAGCGTCTGTTGACGTGAAAAAATGGGAGGTACTGCGGTTGCTGTCAATGCTTCCTGGTAACTCAGCTTTTGAGAAGAATCTGTTTTATGGGGTGAAAAAATAATTGCCCTTGATAGATATGCTTAATCAGTAGTACGTGCGACCCACGATTTGTGAGTTTGAGTGTGTGTATGAGCGTGTACGTGCTTGTGTGTGGTTTTGTTAGTTTTACTATAAAACAGTTAAACATCAGTTATTTGTGAAGCGGGAATATTCTGGTCATTTTGATCCCTGATGAACATTTAAAGAAACAGAGCAACTCCAGTGTTTTCCTCCATAACATCCATTCAGCAACTAGGACTAAGTTCCTTGCTGAAGCAGATCGCCCTTTAATGAAATGTTGCCAATACGGAATAACAGATATCACCGGCGGCTTTCCACCAATGATAAACCAGCGTCTCATGAGGTGAAAAAATGGGACGTACTGTGGTTGTGATTAATGCTTTCTGGTAACTCTGCTTTTGAGAAGAATCTGTCATGGGAGGGACAAGAGGGCGAGTGAGGCGGGTACAATGAGTCGGGGCGGAGCGAGGCGAAGAGGCGGGTATCTGTGCGAGTGTTTTAAATAATGAAAGGAAAAAAAGTGCTTTGAAATCGAGGACCCCAACCAAGAGGGCTTTGAAACAAAGCGCGACAGACAGGCATATGCTACTTGTATAAAATGTGTACAATAATTACAACAGTGTTGAAGCAATGATAAAGCGAAAGGGAGCTGCTAATCATGGGTGGCCGCGTTGTGCCTGCCCATAAATCCCAACCAATGTATATATCTGAACCGATCTATCTGAACCAATATATATATATATCAGAACGGATGTATCTGAACCGATGTATATATCTAAACCAATCTATTTTAACCAATTTATATATATTAGAACGGATCTATGCAAACCAATTTATATATATCTCAACCAATGTATCTAAACCAATGTATATATCTGACGGATGTATTCAAACCGATGTATATATTCAAACCAATGTATCTGAACCGATATATATATCTGAACCAATGTATATATTTTCTGAACCAATCTTTTTTCCTGAACGGCCCCTCATAATATATATATATATATATATATATATATATATATATATACTGTGTGTGTGTATATACACATACAGTGGTGTGAAAAACTATTTGCCCCCTTCCTGATTTCTTATTCTTTTGCATGTTTGTCACACAAAATGTTTCTGATCATCAAACACATTTAACCATTAGTAAAATATAACACAAGTAAACACAAAATGCAGTTTTTAAATGATGGTTTTTATTATTTAGGGAGAAAAAAATCCAAACCTACATGGCCCTGTGTGAAAAAGTAATTGCCCCTTGTTAAAAATAACCTAAGTGTGGTGTATCACACCTGAGTTCAATTTCCGTAGCCACCCCAGGCCTGATTACTGCCACACCTGTTTCAATCAAGAAATCACTTAAATAGGACCTGCCTGACACAGAGAAGTAGACCAAAAGCACCTCAAAAGCTAGACATCATGCCAAGATCCAAAGAAATTCAGGAACAAATGAGAACAGAAGTAATTGAGATCTATCAGTCTGGTAAAGGTTATAAAGCCATTTCTAAAGCTTTGGGACTCCAGCGAACCACAGTGAGAGCCAATATCCACAAATGGCAAAAACATGGAACAGTGGTGAACCTTCCCAGGAGTGGCGGCCGACCAAAATTACCCCAAGAGCGCAGAGCGACTCATCCGAGAGGTCACAAAAGACCCCAGGACAACGTCTAAAGAACTGCAGACCTCACTTGCCTCAATTAAGGTCAGTGTTCACGACTCCACCATAAGAAAGAGACTGGGCAAAACGGCCTGCATGGCAGATTTCCAAGGCAAAACCACTGTTAAGCAAAAAGAACATTAGGGCTCGTCTCAATTTTGCTAAGAAACATCTAAATGATTGCCAAGACTTTTGGGAAAATACCTTGTGGACTGATGAGACAAAAGTTGAACTTTTTGGAAGCAAATGTCCCGTTACATCTGGCGTAAAAGGAACACAGCATTTCAGAAAAAGAACATCATACCAACAGTAAAATATGGTGGTGGTAGTGTGATGGTCTGGGGTTGTTTTACTGCTTCAGGACCTGGAAGGCTTGCTGTGATAGATGGAACCATAAATTCTACTGTCTACCAAAAAATCCTGAAGGAGAATGTCCGGCCATCTGTTCGTCAACTCAAGCTGAAGCGATCTTGGGTGCTGCAACAGGACAATGACCCAAAACACACCAGCAAATCCACCTCTGAATGGCTGAAGAAAAACAAAATGAAGACTTTGGAGTGGCCTAGTCAAAGTCCTGACCTGAATCCAATTGAGATGCTATGGCATGACCTTAAAAAGGCGGTTCATGCTAGAAAACCCTCAAATAAAGCTGAATTACAACAATTCTGCAAAGATGAGTGGGCCAGAAGTCCTCCAGAGCGCTGTAAAAGACTCATTGCAATTTATC
The DNA here is from genome assembly GCF_016835505.1 of Polypterus senegalus. Taxonomy (NCBI): domain Eukaryota; kingdom Metazoa; phylum Chordata; class Cladistia; order Polypteriformes; family Polypteridae; genus Polypterus; species Polypterus senegalus. The sequence continues at coordinate 111,139,487 of NC_053160.1, read as the reverse complement.
GCAAACGCTTGATTGCAGTTATTGCTGCTAAGGGTGGCCCAACCAGTTATTAGGTTCAGGGGGCAATTACTTTTTCACACAGGGCCATGTAGGTTTGGATTTTTATTCTCCTAAATAATAAAACCATCATTTAAAAACTGCATTTTGTGTTTACTTGTGTTATAGTTGACTAATGGTTAAATGTGTTTGATGATCAGAAACATTTTGTGTGACAAACATGCAAAAGAATAAGAAATCAGGAAGGGGGCAAATAGTTTTTCACACCACTGTAAATGTTACTTTTTACTGTTATGCTGATTATATTCCTGTGTGCAATTCTACAATTAATTGGTTGCACAATTATCTCGAAGAACTAAAATTCTGGATAGCTGATAATTTTTTCGAAATCAAAGTAAAACAGAAGTACTGACAGTTGATCCTACAGCCAAAGCTCAGACTGGTTATGAACTTCTTGGCTCTTTTGTGGACTTTTGCAATCCTCAAGTTGAGAATTTTGGGATTATTTTTGATAGTAACCTCTCTTTCAAGAAACAGATTGATTCTGTAGTCAAGAGTTGCTTTTTTCAACTTCCTGTTTTATCCAAGGTTAAGCTCTTTTTTTATCTCCAAGGGATCTTGAGAAAATGACTCATGCTTTTATCTTTTCTCAGCTTGACTACTGTAACTCATTGTATTCTGGTATCTGTACATCCCTTGTACTCAGGTTGTAGCTGGTTAAGAATGCTTGGTTTTGGGGTGGGGTCAAAAAAGTTTTCCTCTGTATATCCAATTTTCTCCTCAATCACTCTCTTTACATATAATGTAGGCACTAGAAGAAATCTAACATGGTCTTTTGGTTTGATGAATGACTGTCAGTTGTCCCTCAGTGCCATTACTCTTCTTTCAGTGGAACAGCCTCTGTGCACCTCTTGCAAAGGTTGTGACTGATGGCATTGCTCCCCATAGGTACATTTGCATGGTCACCCAGATGATTTTGCTTACATTAAAGGTGATGTTATTTTCCTGGCACCAGAATATTGACCTCTTCTCTGTAAGTTGTTTTGTCATTGTTGGTAAATGCACTTATTATGGTGGTGTCACAGGCAAACTTAATTTTGGATTTGGAGCTGTGTTTGCCAGTACATTGCAGTAAACAAGGATTATAAACTTACAATAAGATGGAAAATAATGTTTATTTTTGTTTACTTACGCTTTATTTATTTTTTAAATTTAATCTATCCCTGTTCACTGGATTGGCTATTGTTAGAAATACATAACACATATTATTCATGTTCAAAAAGCAAAACCTGAATTTTCCAAGTGCTGAGCACTGTACTTGGTCCACATGAATGTAAAGATGTTTAGACATACTCCCCTGCTGTAACCTCCCAGCAATTCAGATGCACAGTCTCTCTCCTGCATTGTTGTTTGAACATTGTTTGCCTCACATGTCATTTGCTCGCTACTGGTGTTTTGTGTGTAACTGGTCAATTTAATGTTCAAGCATTGGGAGAAAAGATTCTAAATATTTTCTTTTAGGAAGTCTAGCACTGCACTTGCTCTCTCTCGTGCTAGAAGCTACCACTCGCTAGATGTGAAACAGTTTGTGACACACATCTGATTCTGGCTGCTTCTGTGTGCTTTTTAGATAAGCTGAACTCTTCCATAAATCTAGTCCTCTTTACCCAGTTTACTAAAAGTGTTTGCTGTTGCTTTATATATGTTTGTGCTTTAATGAGAAGCAGTTAAGTAAAAGTTTGATATTTTAAGCTGCAACACTATAGATGTGGAGGAAATGTAAAACATGCTGCTGATTCTTGCTATTTGTTTTGCTTTTTAGCCTCTTGAGCCTAATTGCAGCTTGAAATTTGCAATAAAGTTAAAAGAGAATTTGAATGGTTGTTTCTGGTTGAATTTATTTGACCAGATAGGACATAATTACACAACATAGAACATGCCGTCTGGAGTTTACACACACATGCGCATGCTCTTGGCTCTTATTAATGCCAGCTGCCAGAAACTGAGGAACCCATGTAAAAATATCTTCCAAAAAAAGAAAAAATATTAAGTGGTCAAAGCAATCCCTCCAAGTCTAAGAGAAACCATAAAGTGCTATTCATCGACGAGAAAATAAAAATCTTATATCTTTTAAAAAGTCACTTGATGCACGATTTGATGTGCATAGGTTATATGTAAATACTAATAGTTTAGTGCATTATTTAGTTGGCAGGTTAGTTATGTGTAAGTATGCCACATGACAAATGCTTATCCTGACTTTGTTTTTTTTAATGATAAATTTGTTTGAGTTTGTTTCTTTAAAGAGGAACTCAAGAATTTTAAATAAGTTAAACCCACTGCACTACAATCATTCTTTTTCAAATATTCAACTTTTATTAATAAAAGTTTACTGAAAAAGGTAGTTACCCTTATTTTAGATGAACATTAGAAACAGAGCTTCTGTTTTACATGAGATTGAAGTGCATTTTCAGGTCACATTTAAATTGAAATATGTTTAACTTGTTATACCATTTTTATGAAGTAGTCAGTATGTCAGTTCCTGAAAGTATTTGAAAAGTTTTCATATAGTATTCAGAATACATTGCATATTTTGAATATTCAATCAGGATACAAATCTGAATGCATTAAGGACACTATTCTGTATCTATTGTAAGTACTTTTTTTCCCCAAGTATTCTGCCCAACATTTTATATGTCATTATAATTTGATGATGGCTAATGTCAATCTTTATGAGGATACTGAAAAGCATATATGAGATACAATGAATCTGTACCCATAACCTATATCTGTAATGGGATTGATTTTAACATGTTTATGAACGATAATATGAATAGATCTCTAGGCATGCTACAACACAAATTTCTACACTTCTATAATAATCTAGATTTAGAATTGAAAATCCTCTTTCAGAATAATTTATTTACTGAAATGGCTGTGAATGACTGCTTCCAAATGACAGACTGGGATATGTCTGAGTCACATCAGGGTGATACTGAAAGGCCCAGTTACTCCCTCACAGACTATTAACTTCTGTGTCCACACTGTGGTACCCTCAAAGAAAGCATTTCTTTACAAACCCTGGATTCCTATGGAGCTAAAAAGTCTCCTGAATGAGAACAGGAGAACATTCAAATAACTAACAAAGAGACTGAATAATTACTGGACTCAAGCAATCTCTGGCTCAAGTGCAAGAAGGGGATATGAACAAAACTAATGCCCTGAATGAATCTCCTATTCCCACCTTCTTCCAATGACCTGTACTCTCACACCATCCCTGCGACATCATCAACTCCTATTACTGAACTACAACTGAATGACCTGGAATGAGTTAACCTCTGAACATCAGTATTGCTTGTCCATAACTGAAAACCATGGAATGAAACACCTGAGGAAGGAACACAGAGCTGTGGAACCAGATTAAGTCAGTACTAGAGTTCTTAAGGTCAGTGATGAGTGATATTGTGGTATCCTCTGTCACCTATTCAATTTGTCATTAAGGCTCCAAAAATTGTAGCTGCTGTGTTTACATTGTGCATTGTTTCTGTTCTAAAGAAGGCAGGTGCCTCTACATCTAATTTTTACAGACCTGCAGGACTCATATCATGAATACCTTTCAGAGGCTTTTCCTGGACTATACAAGTTCTCTTGTGGTAGACCACTTGGACCTGCTGTAATTTGCCTATCAGACAAGGATTTGAATGGAGGATACAATTATCTATCTCTTCCACAATGTTTGTTCTCCTAGACAAAGCTGGCAGCACTGTCAGTATTATGTTTTCTGATTTCTCCAGGGCCTTCAGTACCATACAGCCATCCCTATTAAGGTGTGAGCTCAGAGATATGCAGGTGGATGAGACTATGGTGTCTTGGATGATGGACTTTGCCTCTGATATGGGTGTGAGCAACACTGAACACCACAAGGAACAGCTTTGTCTCCTTTTCTCTGTACAACCCAGGCTATAAATATAATGCCAGGTCATGTCACTTGCAGAAATTCTCAGATGATTCTGCACTTATGGGATGAAAGAGAGAATAGAAGTCAGGTGGAGAACTTTATTTCTTGATGCAGAAGGAATTGCCAGTACCTTAAAGTCAGTAAAGCGTGGAGAACTGGTTATTGCATTTTGCTGTAGTTAAGAGCCTCTAGCCCCTGTCACAATTAAGGTAGTATGTGTGTAGAAAGGATGCACTTCTACAAGTAGTTAGCGGTCCACATCTATGACAGGTTGGACTGGTCTTATAACACAGAGAAAGTATATAAGAAAGGGCAGATCAGGCTCTTTTTATCTCAGGAGACTGCGTTCTTTTCATATGGGTACTGACATCCTTCATATACATCTATAATGGCTTGTGCGATTTTGAAAGCTATTGTGCAAATCCTCTCGTCTGACACACTAACGTGAATTATTCAGCAGAAGTGTGTCAAGAAATGCTATTGGGGCTCCTTTATACAGTACCAGTTGTATTGCGCCTGTATTATTCCTCACTGTGACTGCAACTGCCATGTCAGAAGCTTTGTTTCTTTTTAAACTTCTTTCTTTTTCTGATGTGCTCGGACGTATGTATGTATGTATGTATGTATGTATGCATGCATCTATCTATCCATCCTATCTATCTCTTGATCATCAAATTTCCCCCTGGGAACAAATAAAGTTCCAACTATTTAAGGACCTATTCTAAACATTGATTTCCTAGTATAACATGACTATTTATCTGGAAGTAGGAGTAGGACACATCTGGAAATGAGTTAAGAGGAAAAGAGGGGGTGAGGGATTTAGAGAGAGGAGCAGGAGATCATTACAAAAGAACAAGATTGAAGAGGAAAGAAATGAAAATTTGTTATCATTAGCAAGACATTTGGACAGAATGATCTCTAGTGATTGCTTTAGATCAGTTTTCATTAGCCCTAACACATTATATAAATGCAAAGAATTATTATTATTTGGGGCAGATCATTTAGGAGCATAAAGGTTGGGCAGCAACCTTATTGTCATAAATATATCAATATGATTGAGGAACAGATGGCTGAACTGAAAGGTTTTTTGTGGTGTAACAGTTTTATGATTTTGTGCTTAGTTACATAAACTTTTCAACTTAGATTTTATAAGGCACTAGCAGAATACTCACGCTTCGCAGCGGAGAAGTAGTGTATTAAAGAAGTTATGAAAAAGAAAAATTTTAAAAATAACGTAACATGATTGTTAATGTAATTGTTTTGTCATTGATATGAGTGTTGTTGTCATGTCTATCTATATCTATATCTATCAAAATACCCGCACTTCGCAGCGGAGAAGTAAAAAGAAAACATTTTAATAATAACGTAGCATGATTGACAATGTATTTGTTTTGTCATTGTCATGAGTGTTGCTGACATACACATACTATGGGGTGCCAAACAGGCAAATACATTGATTTTCTGAATATATAAAGTCGGCGTCAGAATATATAAAGTCAAAACTTGAATATATAAAGTCATTCCCGAATATATAAAGTCAAAACTTGAATATATAAAGTCAGCATCGGTATACACTCACCTAAAGGATTATTAGGAATACCTGTTCAATTTCTCATTAATGCAATTATCTAATCAACCAATCACATGGCAGTTGGTTCAATTCATTTAGGGGTGTGGTCCTGGTCAAGACAATCTCCTGAACTCCAAACTGAATGTCAGAATGGGAAAGAAAGGTGATTTAAGCAATTTTGAGCGTGGCATGGTTGTTGTTGCCAGACGGGCCGGTCTGAGTATTTCACAATCTGCTCAGTTACTGGGATTTTCACGCACAACCATTTCTAGGGTTTACAAAGAATGGTGTGAAAAGGGAAAAACATCCAGTATGCGGCAGTCCTGTGTTGGCGAAAATGCCTTGTTGATGCTAGAGGTCAGAGGAGAATGGGCTGATTGATTCAAGCTGATAGAAGAGCAACTTTGACTGAAATAACCACTCGTTACAACCGAGGTATGCAGCAAAGCATTTGTGAAGCCACAACATGCAAAACCTTGAGGCGGATGGGCTACAACAGCAGAAGACCCCACCGGGTACCACACTCCGCCACTACAAATAGGAAAAAGAGGCTACAATTTGCACGAGCTCACCAAAATTGGACAGTTGAAGACTGGAAAAATGTTGCCTGGTCTGATGAGTCTCGATTTCTGTTGAGACATTCAAATGGTAGAGTCAGAATTTGGCGTAAACAGAATGAGAACATGGATCCATCATGCCTTGTTACCACTGTGCAGGCTGGTGGTGGTGGTGTAATGGTGTGGGGGATGTTTTCTTGGCACACTTTAGGCCCCTTAGTGCCAATTGGGCATGGTTTAAATGCAACGGGCTACCTGAGCATTGTTTCTGACCATGTCCATCCCTTCATGACCACCATGTACCCATCCTCTGATGGCTACTTCCAGCAGGATAATGCACCATGTCACAAAGCTCGAATCATTTCAAATTGGTTTCTTGAACATGACAAGGAGTTCACCGTACTAAAATGGCCCCCACAGTCACCAGATCTCAACCCAATAGAGCATCTTTGGGATGTGGTGGAACGGGAGCTTCATGCCCTGGATGTGCATCCCACAAATCTCCATCAACTGCAAGATGCTATCCTATCAATATGGGCCAACATTTCTAAAGAATGCTTTCAGCACCTTGTTGAATCAATGCCACGTAGAATTAAGGCAGTTCTGAAGGCGAAAGGGGGTCAAACACCATATTAGTATGGTGTTCCTAATAATCCTTTAGGTGAGTGCATATAAAGTCAAACTTGTTTCTGAATATATAAAGTCAAAAGCTGAATATATTGATTGAAACGACTCTGAACTGAACTAAGTTAACAAAAACATATTCAGAAAAATAAATTAAAAAAACACTGTTCGGTTAATGTTTTGAAAATGATGCATGTGCCCTGCCCAGGATTGGTTCCTGCCTTGCGCCCAGTGTTGGCTGGGATTGGCTCCAGCAGACCCCCTGTGACCCTGTGGTCGGATTCAACGGGTTGGGAAATGGATGGATATTCCAGCGCTGACTTTGTATATTCTGACGCTGACTTTATATATTTAAGTTTTGACTTTATATATTCCAGTGCCGTCTGTATATACTCAGGTTTTGACTTTATATATTTGGGATGACTTTATATATTCAAGTTTTGACTTTATATATACCGACACTGACTTTATATATTCAAGTTTTGACTTTATTTATTCTGACAGTGACTTTATATAATCAAGTTTTGACTTTATATACAGGGTCACGGGGGTCTGCTGGAGCCAATCCCAGCCAACACAGGGCACAAGGCAGGAACCAATCCTGGGCAGGGTGCCAACCCACTGCAGTATAATGTTATGAAAACATTTTGTATAATTGTCAAAGAGTGATACCTAAATACACAAACCACAGTAAGTAAGTAGATCAAACTTTCAATTCGGGTGGATAAGGGCAGAGCGGTTTAGTATGTGAAACAGCATCAGTTTTAAAGTAGGAGAGTGTATATGCATTTCTTGTTTTAGAGATGTTCTGTTTTTTTAACTGCAGAGAGGTTTAGAAAAGTGTTTCCAGATTAAAAAAAAAAGGCAAACAAACATGCAGCAGACACAAATATACAGGGAGCTGAACTGTCAATCTGTGTCCTGTGTCTTTTTTATCTCAGTACTCCTTACAGTATTTATGGTGATGTAAGCACAATGTAATGCGAACACCACATATGACATAAAGAAAACACACTGTTAAAACTAGATTTTTCTGAAAATTAACAACAGTACAAAGTTGAATTATTTGCAGATGTATTTATTAATAAGACAAGTATCTTCTTAAATTAGTTTTCAGAAATAGCCTGAAAAACAAATACAAGAAAATATGTTATAGAAAAAAATCAATTAATATATTTTAAGTCATAATTATTCACAAAACACTGTCAATTTATAATGACATATATATGTAGCTGAAAATGAATTGATACTCTTAGTATTCAGTTTCTAGCCTGCCTTGTCCATAAGAGAATTCTCTGATTCAGCCAGCATTTATAGAATTGCTGATTTATTTTTTTTTTTAATTTTCACAAATTAATCTTATATGTATGAAAATGAAATTGCAAATTGTGTTTTTTCATTTTATTTTACACTTTTTCAGAATCCTTGCACATAGACTAGCAAAATAGAGACTGCATTTTCATTTAATAATTTGAATTTGTAATTGAGAGGTGAAATTGAATTAATTTATTATATGTTACTCTTCATTATTATACAAAATGGGTTGATGGAGGAGGGACTTCATTCTAATTATTATTTGTGCTGGTAGTTTAAAAGATCTACATAGTATGTGAATGCCTACTTCACTGAGATTTTAAGAAAAAAAGTAAACCATAGATGACCCTATAAAGGTCCTGAAGTATGGCATTTTTTCTTGTATGTTACATTATTATGAACATCTTTTTGCTTCTTAGTGTTAGATCTAGCAGCTTACTGACTTAGGAATAGGTATTTTCTATAATTACTGATTTTAACTTTATGAAACACATCTTTCTAACATTTTTATTATTATATCTTCCTTTTTACCTCTTGATAACAAAGAAAGAAGAATGGGAATGAATTATGCATAAAGATGAAAAGGTGAACAGAACCCATCCATCTATTTTGTAATCCATAGTGTAATACAATACCCAAATGATGTGTTATCTGAATAATCAACTCATGAAAAGGTTATTCAAGCAAATTAAATATAAGTGCTTGTATAAGTATTCCTATGTCTTCATAGATTACTGTATTAATATTGTTTATGGTGCATGCTAATGATACACAAACAGTGATAAAAGAGAATCTTGCACTGTTGGATAACTACTGCTGCTGCACTTATTTGTTTGCATACCAAAGTATGAGCCTAATAGCATTGACATATTTTAAGGGTGTATTGCTTAATAAGAAGTGCTAACTTGTACCTTTTCAATCCAATCATTGAAGGCTGACACTCGAGTGAAGACTGTTGGTTTCTTCTCATAGTTGCAGCCCAACCCAGACACAAAGCTTGCGATACCATGAACCTCCCAGATCCCACGACCATTCCTGCAGTTCAGGGGACCACCAGAATCACCCTGGAAAAGGACAAAAATTCAGTAGGATATCTGTATGTATAATACATGCTGCTCAAAAAATTAAAGGAACACTTTTAAATCAGAGTATAGCATCAAGTCAATGAAACTTCTGGGTTATTGATCTGGTCAGTTAAGTAGCAGAGGGGGTTGTTAATCAGTTTCAACTGCTTTGGTGTTAATGAAATTAACAACAGATGCACTAGAGGGGCAACAATGAGATGACCCCCAAAACAGGAATGAAGGGTTTAACAGGTGGAGGCCTCTGACATTTTTCCCTCCTCATCTTTTCTGACTATTTTTTCACTAGTTTTGCATTTGGCCTGGGTCAGTGTCACTACTGGTAGCATGAGGCGATACCTGGACCCCACAGAGGTGGCACAGGTAGTCCAAGTCCTCCAGGATGGTACATCAATATCTGCCATTGCCAGAAGGTTTGCTGTGTCTTCCAGCACAGTCTCAAGGGCATGGAGGAGATTCCAGGAGACAGGCAGTTACTCTAGGATAGCTGTACAAGGCCATAGAAAGTCATTAACCCATCAGCAGGACCGGCATTTGCTCCTTTCGGCAAAGAGGAATAGGATGAGCACCGTCAGAGCCCTACAAAATGACCTCCAGCAGACCACTGGTGTGAATGTCTCTGACCAAACAATCAGAAACAGACTTCATGAGGCCATGTGCTCACTGCTCTGCACTGTGGAGCTCGACTGGCTTTAGCCATAGAATACAAGAATTGGCAGGTCCACCACTGGCACCCTGTGCTTTTCACAGATGAGAGCAGGTTCACCCCGAGCACATGTGACAGACATGAAAGGGTCTGGAGAAGCTGTGGAGAATGTTATGCTCCCTGTAACATCATTCAACACGACTGGTTTGGTGGCGAGTCAGTGATGGTATGGGGAGGCATATTCATGGAGGGGGACACAGACCTCTACAGGCTAGACAACGGCACCTTGACTGCCATTAGGTTCATCAGTCAGTCATTATCCAACCCACTATATCCTAACACAGGGTGACAGGGGTCTGCTGTTGCCAATCCCAGCCAACACAGGGTGCAAGGCAGGAACAAATCCCCGGACAGAGTGCCAGCCCACCGCAGGACACACACACATACACACCAAGCACTATTTCACACTAGGGACAATTTAGGATCGCCAATGCACCTAACCTGCATGTCTTTGGACTGTGGGAGGAAACTGGAGCACCCGGAGGAAACCCACGAAGACACGGGGAGAACAGGCAAACTCCACACAGGGAGGACACAAGAAGTGAACCCAGGTCTCCTTTCTGTGAGGCAGCAGCACTACCCACTGCACTACCGTGCCACCCCTGCCATTAGGTATCAGGATTAAATCTTTGGACCCATTGTCAGACCCTATGCTGGTGCAATGGGTCATGGGTTCTTCCTGGTGCACGACAATGCTCGGCCTTATGTGGCGAGAAGCAGTTCCTGGAGGATGAAGGAATTCCTGGATACCATTGACTGGCCCCCATGCCCGCCTGACCTTAATCCAATAGAGCACCTCTTGGACATCATGTTCTGGTCCATCCGACGCCGCCATGTTGCTTCTCAGACTGCCCAGGAGATCAGTGATGCCCTGGTCGGGATCTGGAAGGAGATCCCCCAGGACACCATCTGTCATTACATTAGGAGTATGCCCTGACATTGCCACGCATGTATACAAGCACGTGGGGGCCATATAAACTACTAAGTACATTTTTGAGTTGCTGCAATGAAATTTTGTCAAAATGGACTAGCCTACCTCTTCATTTTTTCACTTTGAATTCAGTCTTCTGTAGCTTGGTAATTTTCATTTTCATCAAACGATGTGGCATCCTTTCATTCCTAACACATTACCCAGTCTATATCAGTATAGATATCCAGCATGATGTGTTTTCCCCATTGAGATGTGATGTGTTTTCAAAGTGTTCCTTTAATTTTTTGGAGCAGTTTATATATACACACACAGATCAGGCAGATCATTAAAGCTGCCTGCCCAAAATCATTGCTTTCAAGAAATGACTGTTCACCATCACCCTATTATATCACACCCCTAGCCATTTTAATAGGATAATCATCATGATTCACTTCATCGGTCAATGGTTTTAATGTTGTGGCAAATCAGTGTATATATTAAATATGTTGTCATGCTACACAGGATATATTTCTTTTTTTTTAATTTTTTTTTTTGTGGCCACTACTTACATTGCATCCAGCAACAATGCCATCACCTCCTGCACAAACCATAGTGTTTCTTACTCCAAACCCCCACCAGTCTGGTTTAGAACAGGTGTCATAATCTACCACTGGCATAAGGGCTTGCTGTAAATTGTCAGAAATTGGTCCATTTGCTGCAAGAAATGAACAAGAACAACAGAATCATAATGCAAAAAAAAAAAGACAAAAATTCTCTCGCCACAACTCATCTTCTTACCTTCTACTGTGAAGAAAAAACTTCATTTCTAGAAAGGGTAAAGCCCACATTATAATTTTCCATTTTTTTCATAATGACAGTAAGTTTTCAAAATGCATATTCTCTGCATAGGCAGGTAAGGTGTATTAACTGAGGTGAATTACATTTCTGATGTTTACAGTATATGGTTTGACAAATTGCAAGCTGGCAATGGGTTATCAGAAGCAAAGAACAAGGTGACATGGTCACCCAGTTTGATGGGAGTTTTGTAACACTGCTTAGCACGGAAGTCTCTATGGAGACGGATTGTGAGTCATCATGGAACATTGCACCACCTCCTGATGTTGCCCTGGACCCTTTTTTTGAGTTACATGTTCAATTCAGGCAAATTCCAGCTTCATTCAAAAGAGAACAATGGAACTAGAATTCCCTCAAGTCTGCCAAGAATGAGGTTTTTCTGATCAATGGGCAACATAAAAAATATCCATTGCCACCTGGTCTGCACTTTGAATGACTTATTCTATGTGTAGCTGAGCATGAGGGTGAGGTCATTGTTTTTGGTTCCACTAACTTACAGGCATCAAGTCTGTGAACTAGCAGATACTTATCAACTAAGAGCCCACTAGGGATGTGAAAAGACATTGGAACAGATTAAACTCTAGTTTTCTTGTTGGGAATTAAAGATGGTGTCCACTCCTTTTGTGCTTCCTGTCCAGAGTGTCAATTGTGGCAGATTGCTCAGATGGACTGCTCTTCTCTATTCCTGTCTAGCTCACCTCCATTTTAGCACATTGAGGTAACTATTGTAAGACCCCTTGAACCCTCTGCACGTGATCATAAATATATTCTGGTTATAGTAGAAAATGCTACATGATATCCATATTAATAGCATATTCTCCTGAGCCAAGCCAATTCTAAAAACATTGCATGGATATGGGTAGGGGTCTTTGCACGTGTAGGCATCCCAAATAAAAGTCCTAACGGGCCATTCACCTTTGCCAAACTACTCAAAAGTAAGCACTTAAAAAAGTGCTTGCCGAGGTACAGTGTGGACAGAAGCAAAAGAGAGAAAGTGACTGTATTTAAACCATGCATTCAACTTTCTAACGACAGTCGCTGACTGATAAACCAGATGACTGAGCAGGAGTAACAAGTCTAGTATCGGACGACACTTTGTGTAAAACTGGAAGAGAAGACTGCAGTGTAACCTGCAACCAGAAGGTGCAACACAAAAGCCAAGAAGTAGACTATCCTGAACAAGGAAAAGTGCACTGAAAAATCCTTCCATGTGTCTGAAGAAATCTGACAAAGAAAGGAACCAAGCACCGCTCATCCCAAGCTATCATTATACTTTGATCCTGAGAAGTATTAACTGCAGTTTAATAGAGTGGGCAAACCAGCTAATGCACAATGGTATTAAAGTTAACTGTTATGAGTTTCTCATCCTAAATTCAAACGTAAAGCATTTCACACACACACACACTGAGATAAAGAACCTGGTGTGGTGGGGTTGGTCCCTGAGCCTAGGCAAAGGGTACCTACTGTGAGCAAATGAACAGCACTTGCTGGCAACAGAAACTCCATAACCAGCCAGAAAACATATCCATCTTAACCTCATGAATTGAAAATTCAGGATTTGTAGTTCATGTGCCTCTTCCTATAAGAAAGGAAAGTTCTACCTAAACCAAGAGGTAGAATTGATATATTTTGTGCCTTTTTCTACAGAAGATTAAAAGTTAAAGTAAGCTTTTGTTATTTTATGTTTTGTGTTGTTTGTCTTTCGCCCATTTATTGACATTGTTCATAAATTGTACAGATCTCTTCATATTTCTGGTGTCCCAGCCAGAATGTGAAACAAAGATCCGACACCCCTTTACTGCATTAATTTGCCAACCCAAGATGTGTGTATTTGATTATTTATCTATCAAGAAATCCTACATCATGCAGTTAAGCAATAAAGTTTCAGCCAAAATTAAAAGAGAATATGAAGCATGCATAATCAGACCAGATTGTGGATCTACTCTGCATGAGTTCTAGCCAGGAGGCCTCATTCCCTTCTTCCACTCCAAATTACTGGCACGTTGGCAAGGCCCATACAAATTTAAGCAGAGAAAGGGACTGGTTGACTGTTTGGATAAACAACTGAATTGCTGAAGAGCAGAACAAGTATACCATGTTAATTTGTTGAAACTGTGAAAGGACAGGGAACATGATCCCTACTCTGGAAAACCTTGTTTCTTCTTTGCTCAGAAAACAACCTTTAAATTTGGTGTAGATATGATGCCCAGTGACAGTAGCTCGAGGAAGCCATCTTGTCTATCCCAGAAGTGGTGAATAAGCTACCTGGAAGAACTTCTCTTATTGTGCATGACATCATTACTGAACCAGGAGTTATAGTCTAAAAATGTCTATAAAAACAAGTGAAAGTGTAACGTGACATCAGAAAGATACTAGATCTTGGAGTGATAGGGGAGAGTCGTAGTTCCTGATCTATTCCCATCATTCTGGTTCCAAAGCCGGATGGAATTTGGTGCGTTTGCAATGTCTTTTGCTGACTTAATCAAGTTTCTCAATTCAATGGTTACCCGATGCCACAAGTGGATGAACTCCGAGTGACTTGGTAAAGCCCAATATTTGAGCATTCTTAACATGATAAAAGGGTGCTGGCAAATTCCTTTAAAGGATCCACTAAGGCGAAGACCATGTTTAGCATCCCTAGCAGCCATTGACAGTATCATTTACTCCCATTAGGACTGCATGGGGCACAAGAAACCTAAAAATGTCTGGTGGATACAGTGCTTCGTTCCCACAATGCCTATATTTCTACCGATTTAGTTGATGTATTGATCTATTCCGGAAGCTAGGTGGAACACGTGAAGCATGTACAGGGTGTACTTCTAGCACTAAGGGATGAAGGTCTTTGAATCAACCCAAAAAATTTATTTTGAGATGGCTGAGGCTAAATGCTTGGACTTCTAAGTAATCAGAGGTACAGTATGATCATAATGTGCCAAAGTTGATGCTGTCATGAAACGGCTCAATTTCAAAGACTAAAGCATGAAGTCCAAGCTTTTTTAGGATTAATGGGGGAATACCCTTTGGTCTGTCCCTCATTTTTCCGAGGGGGTGGCACCCCTGATGTTTCTCACAAAGAAGTGGGTCCCTAACTTGGTTTTATGGGATAACTTAAAACAGGCCCTTATGTCAACTCCTTGTTCAAAGTCCTACATTGTCATGGTTCTCTCCATGACAATGCCAATGTGTCACACTTTCTAACACTTAATGTAAGTTATTGTGCTTGGTGCCCAATGTTTAACTGTGGGTGCATTGGATTAGACTCTTTGTTCTTTAAATCAATAGAGCATTGAGTTTAGCTCTATCCTTAATAATCTGTTGCTCAAGATCCTTCTCAAACAACAGGAGGTGCCTTTTTTCTAAACTGTCTAGATTTTAATTCAGAGATTATTAGGAATTTAATATGGGTTTGGTGAGTTAGAATGTTTAACTGTTTAAATGTTTAACTGCAATGCAGATTGCATTAGAATAATGTTTTGAGCACTGGTTACATGCAAGAAAATCCTATAGTTTATTTCCAAGCTGATGACAGAAATGTTAGATTTTGTAAAAAAGAGGTGGTGTATTTCAAGTGAGGGATACATAGAGGGGAGAGGAGGTAATGAAGCTGCGTAAAATAAACACAATGATCTAAAAGACTCAATAAAATAAAAGATGAATCTAAAACCGATAGGGTTAGAGAGTTAGAGATTGTATTTTATAATGGGCAGAAAAAAAGAAGGCTATTACTGAGGGATTTAGGAAATGGTCGATACAATGTTTACATAACAAACTTCGGGAATGTGGCATGGCCTTAATTATTTTTTGCGTTATTTTACAGTACCTTTTTTCCAAATGTTTCATCTCTTTAATAGGAGTTTGATTTTCTTTATGTATTAATGTCGGCTTTCATTCTGGATAGCACAGCTATCATTCCAATGCACTGGTTTTCTCCATATTAATTAATATAAATATTTTCATATAATACATTTCTCATCAGTTTTGTATTGTACTTTATCAATAAAAGCACAAGCTGACTTAATGTGTTGTATTTAAAGAAATAATTTAACTGGAGGCTGCAAGTACAAAGAACACCCAGCACATTCAGATGAAGCGGGATGGAGTTTGAGGCCCTAAGGCTCCAAGAAATAATGATAAGATTAGCTATTATCAAGAAAAGTAAATGATTAACAAAATAATACAAACAAATACATAGTGGGGGGTAAACAGTGCTCAACATCTAGTGAATTCAGAATATGATCTAATTTAGGTGAAGTTTTGCACAACTTGGGATCCATCCCTCCCATATTACTACTTACTGACCAGCAACACCCCAACAATATCAATACTTCAAACTCAGCAGGTTTCCTGCCTTTCATATACCCTGTGTAATGATTAAAACAGTAAAAAAAAGCAAGAGAATCGAAGGCTCTGTCTTGTGGTCATTATCATTTTATGAACACCCTTGCATTGGTGCAGTCCCATTGTTTACATTTTTACTATGATGATTGCTGGTCAACTGACATGGAAGTCACATTATACGTTATCACCCCCTGTCTTTTTAAGTAAGCTGTGTGCAGCTTCAGGCATTCAAAAAGTGGATTCAAATACTGAATTATTTCAGCTTCTAGTTAGAGTGAAGTCTTGAGTTAAGATTTTCCTTATTTAGAGTATGATTTGGTTCAGCATTTCTGGTTTTGGTTTTTAGTTCTGAATAATTCTTCTACTAGTTCTGATCTCAGCCTATCCACTGATTAATATTTCTTGTTGCTCCTTTAAAGTTTGTGCATCCCTAAATTGTTTAGGGTGTAAAACCCCTTACAGATGCAGAAAAAGGAGATCCTGACATATGGGGATTAATAGTCAAAAGGATGATTACAGTAGGTGCAAGATATAGAAGCTCATGCTTTAAGCAGCCATCACAATGAAGTGTCACATGATTTTCTCCAATCATTTATCTATTTCTGATTCTACGTCTGGCCCTCCAACATCCCTAGTAATCAGTAAGCAGATACTGTACTAATAACATTCATTTTCAGTGGAGGCAAACTACACAAATGTTTTACATTTTATGTCAAGACAAAAATCAATAGAAAATGTATAACACTTCTAGGTAAGTCAAAGCCCAAGACAAAAATTAAGTCCTATCACATTATTTCTTGGAGAGGTTAATATTACACAGCATTTGCAGCATTCAAAAATGAATAAAAAAAGTGAGACTACATTTGTGCATTAGGAAAAAAACAACTGTGTATTCAATTTGCAGACTGAATCTCGACCTAACATTTAGGTCATTGCTCTGATTCACAGCTAAGGCACATTACTATAGGCTTTGAAGGAAAAACATGTTTTTCTGCTCCTGGGTGATGCTCGTACAATACTGAATGAATTTACTTACTGTAAAGTCGGCCCCAGCCTGTGATGTAACATGGTTCTTTGTTGGGCAGGATTGTGCCAGGGTCAGGGATGCATGCCAGCTGGATACTGCTGCTCAAAGTAACATGTTCAGCCAGTTTAACAACTGCAATATCATTCCTAATCAAAGAAAGACAAAGAAGCAAAAGTAAATGGTTTAACTGATATGTAGGTAGGCCTTCATTTAGTTATATTATATTATTGGTATTAATAATATTATTACTAAAGGATAGGTTTAGTATTTGTCCAAGTCAAATTATTTTTTAATTATTATAGTATACATTAGTTTGCCAAGAAAAATAATCTTTTTAAGTGAAGCAATTTTTGTAAACAAATTCTTGTGGTTTAAAACAAGGTCAACAGGGCATCAATGTAAACTGGAAAAAAGCCTTAAAACTTATAAAATATTATCATTTTCAAGTCAAAAATATTCTCAAGTATTAATCTGTGTCTTGGGATTGCATCCATATCGTAAAATAGCATATGTGTGTTTTTTTTGAAAGTATAACAATTTTGTGAAATTCTGCCATTTTAAATGGTGTCTGGCTATTTTCTTCATTTATTGGTAGACTCCTTTTATCTCCTGGCCAGTACAGGGAATATTACATCTCCCTTTCTTATCATCCATTATACTGGCCTTCCAGCCAGGTAAGAGAATAGGGTTCATCTCAGCTGGGATCCCTGTCCATCCATTATTATAATATACATATAATCATAAATGGTGGGTTGGCACCCTGCCCAGGATTGGTTCCTGCCTTGTGCCCGGTGTTGGCTGGGATTGGCTCCAGCAGACCCCCCATGACCCTGTGTTCGGATTCAGCGGGTTGGAGAATGGATGGATGGATATCATCATAAATGCATTTTAAATAGAAATTAAATAAAAATTCTGGACAGTAGTTGACTACGATTTTCATTGTGATTGCGACAGAGATTCAGTTGTCATACTTTTAAGTTCATTTCGTCTGTTGTTGAATTCAGTGGTTTAACACCTGGCATTGAATATCTGAGGTTTTAGCCTAGCAATATTATGCATACACCTTGGTGCACTTTTATTTTATCTACAGTTAACTGTTTTGCTAACTAAATATTAAGTGAACAGTACTTCAAATATATTATTTCAGTAGCCTTCTTAGCTGCATACAGTGGTAGGCTAAGCTATTGTAGAGACATTCTTGACTATGTATGCTGCCATCATGCATATGTTCCATCGATATTACCTGTGCTTTGTTTTAGATGGTTTGAGCCCCGGCTTACTTTAAAATAATTTTTCAGCATTTAGACAAATAGATTGCTATACCCAGTTGCACAGACACCCATTAATACTCCCACTAACACTAATTTGGAATTACCAATTCACACAATCTACGTATGTTTGGGGATGTGGGGGGAAACTCCACTTTCACATGAGGAGAATATACTGTAGCGGGGCTACATAGTAGTAATAGTGTTGTCAATGTTTGTGCTGAGTGTGTTTTGTTTCCATCGTCCCGTTTGCTGTTTATCATGTGTGCGTCAGTGAAGGTTGTCCCCGTAAATACAGAGGGGACGGATGATGGAAGACCGCAGCACCAAGATGGAAAACACCTGTTCACAATTAATCAAGTACAGCCAGCTCATCACTATATAACCAATCAGGAGGGAACAGAGAGAGGAGAAGGAGAAAGACAGATCACAATTCATTACCGCCAGTACCTGCTATTTTTCTATACCGTGCTTGGGATCCTGTTTGTTTTTCATTTTGCCAGACTTACATCGATTCAATCATCACCAGAGACCCCAGGGTTGAACTACATTGTCCACCATCTGCCGAGGATTCACGGTGAGGTTGCTTTATATTTTTCCGGGTAATTCAAACAAATCACTTATCTGTTGAACAGTCATCCGTATTCAGGACAGTTTTATACTCGGACTCAAATTCACGATCATTGGCATTTCCATATCCATCCATCCATCCTCTTCCGCTTATCCGCGGTCGGGTCGCGGGGGCAGCAGCTTGAGCAGAGATGCCCAGACTTCCCTCTCCCCGGGCCACTTCTACCTCTTCCAGGAGAATCCCAAGGTGTTCCTAGGCCAGCCGAGAGACATAGTCCCTCCAGCGTGTACTGGGTCACCATATACGGTGTTGACACTGCACTGTTTCCCCCTCCTGAGACGCCGGACGTTCGGACATTAAGTCCGAATGGGCCATGTTCCATGCCTCTATTTCCGTATCCATTTATCTTTATTCCTGTTTTGTGTTGGTTATATGTTGCTGTGACAAGGGAGGGTTTTGTTATTGTATATATGGTGTTGTCACGTATTTATTTTGGTGGAGGGATAAACATACTATATTTATAAATATATTTATTTTTTTTTGTGTGTGAAATTTTTATTTTTTGTTATTATTTCATTTAATATAATTAATCACTTAATTTTACATATCTGCTTTTGCGTGCCTTTGTTTAATCCGTTGATTGTGGGAAAAATTGTATTTGTTAGAGGTATGGCTTCATTTTATAAGATTCACCTTAGTAATTTATCCAGGCCACAGGTCTGGGAGGTGTAGCTGCTAACTGGGTAAGGGGTAAGCCGTTACAATACAAAGTCCACATGACCAGCGTCTGGGAGGCCGCAGCACTACCACATATCCCTAAATAAGAGATACTCATCAATACAGTATTCAGATTGCTGGTTAATGACCCCTGGTGTGTTGTGGTGCTATTTTACTTTCTTAATTGCATGAAAACTCCATCCACAATATTGGTTGTGATCAGACCACTGATCAGGTCATCCTAAAGGCAAATAAATCATCCTAAAGTGAGTATTGGGAAATTTGAGCTTTCTGGTGTGGGAAAAGTCAATGAATGAAGATAAACATTAGTGCAGAAAATGAAAACAGGAAAATGTTGCGTAATCAAATAAGAATGACTATTTAATTTAACAAAAAAAAAATAGAACATTAGTTTTGAGGGAAAAAAACATGGCTTTTTTGGAAAACAGAAAAAAACATTTTGCACTGGGTCAGTTAAACATTTTGATGTTTTGTGTGGAAAATAGTAAGAAATACTAGTTCTGGGGCTAAAGTTATGAAACTTTTCTTGAATGTGATTGTGAAAATATGCAGAAAATAGGAAAACGAGTACACAAAAAAAATCACATCTATAAAACATGGCATATGCACAGTTATATGCAATTTACCTTTATAACTTGCATCTCGTAAATATAAGTTTGGGAACGTGCCTTAATGCTAATCAACCACATACATATGCAATCACGATACTGCAGACATTCCTTGACTAGTAGAGCAGCCTCCATCCTGATGTGTTAAGACCCTGCCATCTGTATTGAAGACTGCAATCCATAACTGTGCATGCAAGATCATATGCAGTCTTTTAGCACCTCTTTTGCATTCTGGTGAGCAGGAAAATGTGTAAGGTGCCAGCAACTGACAAGGCAGATCATAAACTGCTGAAAAAAAATCAAGGGTACACTTTGAAAACACATAATGCTGGATATCTATACTGATATAAACTGGGTAATGTGTTAGGAATGAAAGGATGCCACATCTTTTGATGGAAATGAAAATCAACCTACAGAGGGCTGAATTCAAAGACCCTGAAAATCACAGTGAAAAAATGATGCGGCAGGCTAGTCCAATTTGCTGAAATTTCATTGCAGCAACTCCAAATAGTACTCGGTAGTTTGTATGCATGCCTGACAGCGTTGGGGCAAGCTCCTAATGAGATGATGGATGGTGTCCTGAGGGATCAACTCTTAGATCTGGACCAAGGCATCACTGAGCTTCTGGATAGTCTGAGGTGCAACCTGGTCGCATTGGATGGACCGAAACATAATGTCCAAGAGGTGTTCTATTGAATTTAGGTCAGGTGAGTGTAGGGGCCAGTCAATGGTATCAATTCCTTCATCCTCCAGGAAGTGCCTGCATACTCTCACCTCATGAGGCCGGGCATTGTCATGCACCAGGAGGAACCCAAGACCCACTGCACCAGCATAGGGTCCAAGGATATTATCCCAATACCTAATGGCAGTCAAGGTGCCGTTGTCTAGCTTGTTGAGGTCTGTGCATCCCTCCATGGATATGCCTCCCCAGATCATCACTGACCCACCACCAAACCAGTCATTCTGAACGATGTTGCAGGCAGCATAACGTTCTCCATGGCTTCTCCGGACCCTTTCATGTCTGTCGCATGTGCTCAGGGTGAACCTGAGCTCATCTGTGAAATGCACAGGATGCCAGTGGTGGTTCTGCCAACTCTGGTATTCTGTGGCAAATGCCAATCGAGCTCCACGGTGCCAGGCAGTGAGCACAGGGCCAACTAGAGGATGTTGGGCCCTCAGGCCAGCCTCATAAGGTCTGTTTGTGATTGTTTCATCAGAGACATTCACACCAGTGGCCTGCTGGAGGTGATTTTGTTGCCAGTGCTCATCCTGTTCCTTCTTGCACAAAGGAGCAGATACCAGTTCTGCTGATGGGGTAAAGACCTTCTATGGCCCAGTCCAGGCTCGCATAGAGTAACTGCCTCTCTCCTGGAATCTCCTCCATGCCCTTGAGACTGTGCTGGGAGGCACAGCAAACCTTCTGGCAATGGTGTGTATTGATGTGCCCTCCTGGAGAAGTTGGACTACCTGTGCAACCTCTGTAGGGTCCAGATATCACCTCATGCTACCAGTAGTGACACGGACTGTAGCCAAATGCAAAACTAGTGAAAAAACAGTCAGAAAAGATGGAGGGAAAAATATCAGTTTCCTCCACCTGTTAAACCATTCCTGTTTTGGGGTTGTCTCATTGTTGCCCCTCTAGTGCATCTGTTGTTAATTTCATTAACACCAAAGCAGCTGAATCTGATTAACAACCCCTTCTGCTAATTAACTGACCAGATTAATATCTCAGAAGTTTCATTAACTTGATACTATACTCTGATTACAAAGTGTTCCTTTAATTTTTTTAACAGTATATTTAACTGACACATGTAATAACATGATTACAGATAGAACAAATAGTACAAGCAAATGAAAAACTTAGGGTTCAGCAAGTTATCTTACCAACAATCCAGCCTTTTCACACAGCACAATCACGTCTGCCAAAACCAGTTTTCCTCAAAATAAATTAATCATGGGTTGACCCAGGCCACAGAGACAAGATATTTGACAGTCTTATTTTGCCATCACATATGACTTGCGTGTTAAGTAAATGTATCAGCTTACAGTTAACAAAAACAGCATCATTCTCCCTAGATTGCAATATGAATGTGGTAAAGTGATGAACTGAATCTAACACCTCCTCAGTCAGCTGATAGCTCACAGCACAGTGAGTATGATAGAGTAAACCTTGGCTATGATATTCCTGACCTGTCACCCAGTTACTTGAGAAGTGACAACAGGTACGCTATAAAAACTGAGTAAAACTCAAAAAAGTTCTTTAGTGCAAATATACAGCATTGGCCTTCTTAAAAGGGAACAAAAATACAGTCTGTACATTATAATCAATGCTTTAGAGGTTGTGATATGTTTGTCATGTCAACATACATAATAACTCTGTGGCATGAATTATATGCATGAGCCTTCAATCGGCTGGTCTGGCTGCATTTCCTAGCTTGATCAAGGTTCTCGCCATTTCCCAGTTTCTTTAAAATGTTTCTTACGCATGGGTCAGATTTGTTGTAAATATACACAAGCTTTCCGATGCTTGTGTGGGAAGTTCTTTATGCACATTTTAAGCCTCTTTTTGTGCCTATACAAGGTTTATAAATGAGGCCCCTGGTCTTTAATCTGGAAGTTTCCAATCTGAGCAGCACAAAGACTGCCAAGTGTGAAACAGAGGGTTACTTGGGTGTGGAAAAATATGATAAAGAAATCGTGTACAAGTCGCTGGCATGGTGCATCACAGACTATAACTTGAGAATCTAAGTACTGGGTTGGACATGGCAACTATATGAAGAAATTGCCCTAAACTACTCCAGGTCTCCCTTCAGCATGCCTTGACAAAAAAAGGTAAAATACAAAATAATTTAAACATAAAAAATTGTCTTCTAGCTAAATATGACACAGAAATTTCAGATCTTGGTTTTCAGAACTGAGTAATTCAGGAGCTCTCTCTGACCCGAGTACAGCCGTGCAATGGGTGACACCTTAGCACCACACTAGGTCAAATGGAGTAGAACAGTGTGAGGTTTTATTACATTGCCTGGAGTGCCAATCCTACAACCCCAGAGTTCTTCACTGTAAGTTGAAGGACCTTCCTGCAGGGCTCGATGCAGATTAACGTCATACCCAGGACAGAGCAATTGCAGGTTAAGGACCTTGCTCAAGGACACAGAGATAAAATTAGTTATCAACAGTGAATTAAAAAAATAATCTTTAATGGAAAGTGGGGTATAAAAAATAAACAAAATTCAGAACCCCAGTGGCCATGATTTTCTCTACCAGAAAAAAATGACATTGCTTTTCTACACTTATCTAAGTTATTGTCTGCAGCCACCACTTATAAATGTGGTGTTGTCATTTTAGTGTGGTATAATTTGCAACTTAAAACACTACACAGTTTGGATGATAATGATACAGTATGTTCTGTTATTTGCTTAAGTAAATGGGTGATAAGGAGATTACAATGTATTCCACTTAATTTCTGACTCCATACCAACATTAATTCTGTTTACTCCTAGCTAATAATATTTATAATTTTAAAGACTTCAGAATAGTTATTGGTTTGACTACAACTGATTTCATGGATTCCCTATTATATACATTATCTGTTCCCATTTGCCCTCCAATCCACCCTTGGTCTTAGCAATTTCATATCTATTTCAAATCCTTTCAATTTAATTAACCCCTTTTCTAAACAATATTCTTTCTATACCCACTAGACTCTTTATTTTTATTTTCTGATTGCTTGCTTCTCTTGTTGCCAACACAAATCCTCTTTTGTAGTTCACTGTCAGAGCACAAATACATTCTATCAGTGATTTATTTTCTGCTAATGCTCCCCAGGAGTATGGTGTTATTTTACTTCTTTACTTTATAATGTTAGCTTTTACAATAGGCACTGAAAACTAAATTAAATTATATCCATAAATTTGAGCATTGTAGATCATCCCGTATTTGCCAGGTTATCTATAAAAAGGTGCTATTTGTGATTTCACAATCTTATTTGCTAGTAGCATGGATTGACAATTTTGAAAAGCCAAATTATCATTTAAAAATATCTCAAAGTGCACTTCAAAATTTGTTATTCAGATTCTTTCACTCACCCTAGAGCAACCAGAATAGGGTTCCATTTTTCATGAACAATCATCTTTTCCACAAGAATGGCCCTGGAGTCTGCCTCAACTTCCAAAAGGTTGTGCTTTCCCACTTCAACTCTATAGGTGAATGCTTTGCTGGGAGGAAAACAAAGGGATGAAAATTGTTGTTAGATGCAACAATAAATGTACAGTATGTGAGAAATTAATGAGGGTAATGATCATGTGAGCACCTCATTTTATTTTTCCAAATTCTGAAAATTTTTTTATTTACTAATAATTCTTCTTTGATATTTCCACAGACCCTTCTACTGAGCCATGCCATGAAAATTCTCAGTGTAATACACCAATTGCAAAGTTGTTTAGAAGCACATATTTATTTCTAATTAAAAGGTTGCTTATAATTTGATCTCCAAAGAACTGTAGTTTCTCTTCATCGCCTGAGGTCATTTTGGACATTCTATTTATGAACAATTAAGGAAAACCTAAAATGACAGTAAACTAGAAAAATGCAAAATGAAACAACCAGAGCTGGCGCCCTGCCTGGGGTTTGTTTCCTGCCTTGCACCCTGTGTTGGCTGGGATTGGCTCCAGCAGACCCCCGTGACCCTGTAGTCACGATATAGCGAGTTGGATAATGGATGGGTGGAAACAACCAGACTTACTTGATGCAGTGTGCAGCTGTCAATACCCAGTTAGTAGAAATCAGAGAGCCTCCACATGTGTGCCTCCACTCATCATTCTTTAGGTACTGCAGAGAGATCTTCATGAAAGAGGAAACAATATTATAGGCTGGCTTGAAGCACTTACTTGTAATGAAACTGTATCTTGACAAAAGCAAACCTTACCAGGGTGTGTGGAAGAAGCATCTTAAATTACAATGAATGCAGGTTTATTATAATAATTGCATTATTGCAACAAAAGTCCAGGTTTGTTTTGTTGCTTTTTCTGTAATAAGTTGCAGGAGTCATGCCGGGTATGATTATTTTCTCCCTAACCCCGTGATTCTGGTGCTCTGTACGAATTTGTAAATATCTTCCATTTTGTCACATTGACAATAGTGACATATTACAGCTTTTATAATCTTGATTACATTTTCAACACAGTAAAGAACAGCTACAATTCTCATTATTAATGAACCTCGTTGAAAACATAACATTGGCTGATTTCTCAGCCTTACCTATAAGTGCACATTCAATCTCAAAAACAAATAAGAAACACTACTTGCTATCCTCCCTGTGGTTGGCTGGCGCCCTGCCTGGGGTTTGTTTCCTGCCTTGTGCCCTGTGTTGGCTGGGATTGGCTCCAGCAGACCCCCATGACCCTGTAGTTAGGCTATAGCGGGCTGGATAATGGATGGATGGTTGCCATGTATGTATATGTACATTTATGTATTTTGGAAAAAGACCACACATTAACATGACATTATCCTTTAAAATCATATATTTGCTCAAATATTCTCTTCCAAGATGCTGCTTCTTTTTATACTTAAGTAAAAAAAATGCTATGCATTTGTGTACAAAATGTACAAATAAACATTCTCGTAAAAAGTTGCAGTTAACTCTCAATCCTCTATGTAAAGCCTTGCTACTAGAAAGACTATCCAGACTACCACATTTGCAAAGATGGTTGCCCAGCAGACAACCATATTAATGTGAAATTTGTTCACCCTTACAAAAACCTTTCTTACCTGCCATGGCCAGCTGTGTGGAAGGGCGTCCACTCCATTCACCACCCTGGTGACAGAAGGCTCAATGGGGGGAACTCCACACCCATAGGCTAAAAGAAAGACATTCAACTTAAATGTGTCTATACATTTCACAAGCTAAGAAAATAATGCAAAATTTGCTAAATGTGGATTAGCATTATAGACTCTGGAAAGTAACATCTGATTTTTCTTTCTGTCTCTCTGGTTTCTGTGTGTTAATCTTTCTGAAATACCAAGAGCCAAAACCATTTAGTTCATTTTCTGGAGTGCCAGGCAGAAACCATCTGAAAACAGAGCATTAACCCAGGCTTTATTCCAGCAGCATCAGGAGCAAGATAGGAACCAAGCTTGAGAGAGGCACATAAGAAAACTGTATACCAAATATTACTCAAATTTGTAAAATTTATTCTTGCATTTTACCTGAGAACTTGTCACAGCACTCTGCACTTGAACTTAGTGAAGAGTGCTAAACAAACAAACTGAATTAAACTGAAGTATTGCAAGCATCATCTGCATCAGCCGTATTACTTGGTTCTAGCAAATTTGCTTGTTGCTGCATGTGTCTAGCATAAATACATTATCCTCTGATCTTGTCTACCAGTACGGTTCATCAGAGTGAAGAGATCAGATACTTCACTAAACTATTTAATACATTTTGGCTTAGCATCAGTTTTTAGTTCATCAAAAATATGTGCTATCCAAAAGTTGGCAAAATCACTCCTTTACTCATTTATACACACACACACACACACACACACACATATAGTATATTTCCCCGACACTGCGCATCCTCTTAAGCCCCAAGACTCCGTTATAAACAAATTAAATTCTTTCACCAGGATAGATTTACCTGATTTATATAAAATTATTTTTCAGCTGGGACCCTACACTTGCGTCCTTGATCCAATACCAACAAGTTTTTTCAAAGAAGTATCGGGCGTACTATTTGATAGTATTCTTGACATAGTAAACTCGTCATTAGATACGGGGGTCTTCCTAGACTGTCTTAAGACTGCTGTAGTTAAACCCCTACTAGAGAAAAATAATCTCGACTCCTCTACTTTTGAAAATTTTAGACCCATTTCTAACCTGCCTTTCTTAAGTAAAATTCTAGAGAAAGCAGTCATTATGCAGCTAAATGGCCACCTCAATAAACATGATATTCTTGATAAGTTTCAGTCGGATTTCAGAACAAATCACAGCACAGAAACTGCACTCGTTAAGTAGTAAATGACTTGTGGGTAAATGCAGACAGAGGCCATTTATCTGTTCTCATCCTCTTAGATCTGAGTGCCGCATTTGATACCATTGATTACAATATTCTTAGAAATCACCTTAGTCAATGGGTGGGCCTCTCTGGCAGTGTCTTAAATTGGTTTGAACCCTACCTGGCAGGTAGAAAATTCTTTGTTAGTTGTGGTAATTATACTTCAAAGACACATGATATTCTATATGGTGTTCCGCAAGGCTCTATCCTGGGTCCGCTGCTCTTTTTGATCTACATGCTTCCATTAGGTCAGATTATCTCGGGGCATAACGTGAACTACCACAGCTATGCTGATGACACGCAGCTGTATTTATCAATAGCACAGGATGACCCCGACTCTGTTGTTGCACTAACACAATGTCTTATTTGTGTTTCTGAGTGGATGAGTAGTAATTTTCTCAAGCTAAATTAAGAAAAAGCTGAAATTTTAGTGATTGGCAATAACGGATATAATGAGGTTATTAGAAATAAACTTGATGCATTAGGATTAAAAGTCAAGAAGGAGGTAAAGAATTTAGGGGTAACTATTGACTCTGACCTGAATTTAAAATCACATATTAATCTAATCACTAGGACACCATTTTTTCACTTAAGAAATACAGTAAAAGTTAGACCTCATATCATTGAAGGATGCTGAGAAATTAGTTCACGCTTTTGTTTTCAGTCGACTAGATTACTGTAACACACTCCACTCAGGACTAGCCAAAAAAGACATAAATCAACTGCAACTAGTACAGAATGCAGCTGATAGAATCTTAACTAGGAAAAGAAAATCCAAACACATTTCTCCAATTTTGATGTCACTACACTGGTTACCTGTGTCATTCAGAATTGACTTTAAAATACTGCTTATGGTTTACAAAACCTTAAATAATCTCACTCCATCTTATATATCGGAGTGTCTGACATCTTATATTCCAAATCGTAACCTTAGATCCTCAAATAAGTGTCTGCTTAGAATTCCAAGAGCTAAACTTAAAAGTGGTGAGGTGGCCTTCTGCTGTTCTGCACCTAAAATCGCCAGGCTAATACAGTGGAGCACTTTAAAACACTGCTGAAAACTCATTACTTTAACATGGCCTTCTCATAGCTTCATCTTAGTTTAATCCTGATGCTCTGCATATTCAATTAATTATCATTACCATTCATGGTGGCTCCAAAATCCGTACTGACCCCTACTCTCTCTTCTGCTTCTTTTCCCGGTTTTCTGTGGTGGCGATCTGCGCTACCACCACCTAATCAAAACACCATGATGTTTCTACATTGATGGATTAAAAGCCAGAAGTCTGCATGACCATCATCATCAAGTCCTTTCGTGAGAACCCTAAATACAAAGAGGACTGTTTCATTTATGTTAGGTAGAATGCCCAGAGGGGGCTGAGCGGTCTCATGGCCTGGAACCCCTGCAGATTTTATTTTTTCTCTCCAGCTGTCTGGAGTTATTTTTGTTTTTTCTGTCCTCCCTGGCCATCGGACCTTACTCTTATTCTATGTTAATTAGTGTTCTCTACTTTTAATTCTTACTTTGTCTTTTTCTGTTTCTTCATCATGTAAAGCACTTTGAGCTACATTTGTATGAAAATGTGCTATAAATAAATGTTGTTGTTTTTTTCATTTTTCCTGCAAATTCCAAAGTTTCCATGCTATCATTAGTTCAAATGTCTTGTCTTCACAGAGGACTGTAGCACATCATCTCTGTTCTACTTTTTTCTGATCTTTCACTTATTACTTTGTTAATTTTTCTTTCAGCTTCCATTGTTTAAAAGTTCTAAACTCCATATTTTACTGATCACTTAGTTGCCTCTTAGCAATAAATTAAGTGGTATTAAATGGTACAGAGGCCAACCACTGTATATAGTAGTTGATTAGAAGATTTAATGAAGGAGTCAAAGTAATACGAAAGAAGGGTTATGAAAATAGTAAGAGAAGAAGTATTAAAAAGCTTAAAGAGCAAAAGAACAATTGGAGTATTTTCCAGTACCTTGGAGAAAATGCATAGTTTTCACTAATACACAAGAAATTGATTCACTGTACTGCAGAATGTTTTAAGCATACCCTTTCAAAAATGTACATACCACTGACAGTGAAGACAGCAAGCAGTACGACTGGAATCATTGTATTCACAGAAAGCAAAGTGTCCTTTGCTTGAGTTTATAAAGACCTTTTATCAATCTCAGGTGTACCTTTGGTCATAAATCAGCCCACAAACTGACATCACTGGAAAATCTCTTATCTGCACTTGCAAATACATTATTGTCATGTGTTCAGATCCCATAGGAGTCATATTCTAAAATTCTGTTAAATATTTACATTTCTTTGATTTACAGGAATTCCAAGAATAAACTAAAGGACACACATGAACTTTAGGGAAAGGCTCCATGTTCACTAACCACAAATCTGTGTAGAGGAAAAGTGTCATATATGTCTATCACATGGCAATTTACGAAGCAATTAATATATTTTCATGTAATTTAACATAACATTCTCAAATCCAAATGAGACAATTAAACACATGTGTTCAATACATGTTATATTTTAAGGAAGGAAACAAAAGTAAAGATAGTATATTGAACTAAACTGACAATATGCCATGACAATGTAGTAGATCAGGGATCAGTAGAATAGGAATATAGCATCTTGTTAAAAGTGTGTGAGTGCTCCATCCCAGCAGGGATTCCCATCAATCCCCTATAGCACTCACAGGTTTTATCAATTCAATTAAAAGATGGAATTTTTGAAGGTGTCAGTTCTTGCCACTGTTATACTCATAGGTTAGGCCATGATACTGACTGACAACAAGCTGGACATTGCAGATACTAGTGCATTTAAACTGCAATCAATTGAAACCATTTGAATATAGACAGGTGATCTACATGTAATTAATTATGCAACGTATAAAGCCAAATGGTTGCACCATTGGTGATTTAGTTGCCTCACATTATCTTTTATATTTGTAATAATTTAAAACTTTACAGAGTTTTGTTCACACGTTAAAATTAAAGAGCCTTTTTTCTGTCAATCAGTGACTAAAACGCCA
This sequence comes from Polypterus senegalus, assembly GCF_016835505.1. Classification (NCBI taxonomy): domain Eukaryota; kingdom Metazoa; phylum Chordata; class Cladistia; order Polypteriformes; family Polypteridae; genus Polypterus; species Polypterus senegalus. The sequence continues at coordinate 111,109,276 of NC_053160.1, read as the reverse complement.
AATTAAGTTCACTGTAATACAATGTTATTTAACAATACAATACGATAATTTCCAAGGGGGTGAAACATTTTAAAGGCACAGTAACTAATAATTTTGCAACTCAATTTCCAATCCAATCCATTAACACAAGGACAGCAATAGTGTAAAAAAAAAAAAAATAACTTGATTGGGTGGTAAATGACATGATCCCCCAGGAAAGCAATAATACCCTACCTTTTTATACCAGAGGTCCCTATGATATACACTGAGTCGCTTCAGGTTACATGACAGAAAATCGGACCTGATGTTCAGAATCAAAAGGAATTCCAAAAAAGATAGTAAAATACATGAAAACTCAGAATTATAACATCCCTAGAAGCTAGCAAATTACTCTTTAAATTTTGTAAATATGACATGCTAAAGGTATGATCACTGTTTGGGATATTTTTTGAGTTGATTTAGTGTAGGTAAATGATGTTTCTGGAAGAAAAGGGGTTCCTTCACAGGCCAAATAAATTAGGTTTGGTTATAAGTTCACTTTATATTAGCACTCCAAAGAGAAAATACTGTACTTTACTTAACCAAACATTCTGAAAAAACTCCACCACTCCTTTAGTGATTACTTTTCAAAGTGCAGCTTAAAACTTTTCAAGGCTTTTATTCTAACCTTTCAAAATGAACATTATTTTGAAAGTGATAGCCTTAGATCAAATTCAGTTATATATCTGCTCTGGCACAAAAATATCTTTACATCTTTTAAAAGAACTGAACCACCATAGTGGCTTTTGGGAATTTGGGGAGATGATAAAAATCCTTAAGACATCAACTAATTCTGTAGCTAAAGATTTTTTTAAAAGAACAAATCAAGCAGATTTAGAAAACCTACAGTATCTAAAACTATAAGAACTGTGGTACAGTCTCCACTGGGTGGAAGGTCCGTGATAAAAGCCATTGCTCCATCACAGACATTAAAGGCTATATGCGCACTTTGCTATTTGTGGCTACATTTTTTATTATTTCCTATATTTTTTAACCTCACTGGATGACTCGTTAACAGTGAACTGTGGCCCATAGCATTTCTGGGAAAAACTCTAAGGCCTTTGAAAAGTAAACTTGCTCACAGACTGATCCTCTCCAGAGTTATTCATTTCTTCTTTCATGTCTGAAATTTTTGATCTAGTTTTAAAGCTCCAATGAACCTGCCAAGGTAATGAGTTCTGGTTATTTGTTAGCTTATGTTATGTTCCTATTTTGAACCTCCCTCTTCTAATTTGTGCCATTTTTTAAATTTCTGCATGTATATTTCTTTAGTTTTATTAATTTTATCATTACTCTATTGACAACATTTACTTTGGTTTGGTATTGTATGTCATTAGCTGCTTTTGTATCATTTACTTTTGTTACGCGTTTTGTCAGTCAAGTGACACATCAATATGCCTGTGTTATGTTAAGACCATACAACTACAGTCATATGAAAAGGTTTGGGAACCCCTCTCAGCCTGCATAATAATTGACTCTACTTTCAACAAAAGAGATAACAGCGGTAGGTCTTTCATTTCACCTGAGTACTGGGGTGTTTTCCGAACAAAGATTTTTAGTTAAGCAGTATTTAGTTGTATGAAATTAAATCAAATGTGAAAAACTGGCTGTGCAAAAATTTAAAATTTGGGTACCCTTATAATTTTGCTGATTAGAATGCATGTAACTGCTCAATACTGATTACATGCAACACCAAATAGGTTGGATTGGCTTGTTAAGCCTTGAACTTTATAGACAGGTGTGTCCAATCATGAGAAAAGGTATTGAAGGTGGTCAATTGCAAGTTGTGCTTCCCTTTGACTCTCCTCTGAAGAGTGACAGCATGGGATCATCAAAGCAACTCTCAAAAGACCTGAAAACAAAGATTGTTCAGTATTGTGGTTTAGGGGAAGGCTACTAAAAGCTGTCTATGAGGTTTAAACTGTCAGTTTCAACTGTAAGGAATGTAATCAGGAAATGAAAAGCCACAGGCACAGTTGCTGTTAAACCCAGCAGGTCTGGCAGGCCAAGAAAAGTACAGCAGCGGCATATGCGTAGGATTGTGAGAATGGTTACAGACAACCCACAGATCATCTCCAAAGACCTGCAAGAACATCTTGCTGCAGATGCTGTATCTGTAAATTGTTCTACAATTCAGCTCAATTTGCACAAAGAACATCTGTATGGCAGGGTGATGAGAAAGAAGCCCTTTCTGCACTCACGCCACAAACAGTTGTTGTATGTAAATGCTCATTTAGACAAGCCAGATTCATTTTGGAACAAAGTGCTTTGGACTGATGAGACAAAAATTGACTTATTTGGTCATGACAAAAACCGTTTTGCATGGCGGAAGAACACCACATTCCAATAAAACACCTGCTACCTACTGTCAAATTTGGTGGAGGTTCCATCATGCTGTGGGGTTGTGTGGCTAGTTCAGGGACTGGGGCCCTTGTTAAAGTCAAGGATCGAATGAATTCAACCCAATATCAACAAATTCTTCAGGATAATGTTCAAGCATTAGTCACAAAGTTGAAGTTAAGCAGGGGTTTGATATTCCAACATGCCAAAGACCCAAAACACAGTTAGAAATCTACAAAGGCATTCATGCAGAAGAAGTGTAAAATGTTCTGGAATGGCCATCACAGTCCCCTGACCTGAATATTATTGGGATGATTTGAAGCAGGCTGTCCATGCTCGGCAGCCATCAAATTTAACTGAACTAGAGAGATTTTGTATGTAAAAATGGTCAAAAATACCTCCATCCAGAATTCCAGACACTCATCAAATGCTGCAGGAGGCACCTAGAGGCTGTTATATTTGCAAAAGGAGGCTCAACTTAGTTCTTTTATAAGATTTCTGTTGGGGTGCCCAAATTTATGCACCTGTCTAATTTTATGTTACATATTGCATATTTTCTGTTAATCCAATAAACTTAATGTCACTTCTGAAAAACTACTGTTTCCATAAGGCATGTCATATATTAAAAGGGAGTTGCTACTTTGAAAGCTCAACCAATGATAAAAATCCAAAACCTTTTCATATGACTGTAAATGCCCAATCCTCACCTAGTAGGCAAATTGGAGCGGGTCCAATGCCGACGTTACCTGAGGGTAAATCTCTAGTATGCTAGACAGTTACAGCATATTAAGCTTGAAGAATTTCACATAACAATATTACATGCTGTGTAAATATTGCACATTCTGAGAACAAAAATGTATTAACATGAGAAAAACAGACATGTTATTCCACATGTTGAAAATGTACTGGGATATTCATTACAGAAAAAGGAAACAGCTTGTAGTGTAGATGATTGACCGGAAAAGTTAGAGTCTGATGGCTATGCTAGTCAGTCTAATACTGAAGAACTCCTCTTTCCTGTCACAACACAATGAAGAGGGTGATTAGCATTTTCAATAAAAGACTGAAGTCTAGACAGTATTTTCTAATCTGCCACAACTGCCAAGCTGTCTAGTTTCTCTCCAACCACAGAGCCAGCCTTCTGAGTTAGTTTGTTTAGCCTGTATCTGCCACTTTCATGCTGCCCCCAAGCATGCCACAGTGAAAAAAAAAACAGCACTGGCAACCACACACTCAAAAAACATTTGCAGCATAGTGTTGCGGACACTAAAAGATCTGAGTCTTTCTATGAGATGCATCCTGCTTTGACCCTCCTTATATACAGTACAGTATGGCCAGTGAGTTCCTGGACCAGTCTAGCTTACTGTTCATATATCCCCCCAGATACTTGTATTTCTGAATGATCTTCACATCCACACCCCTAATAGACAGGGGAGTAAAAGGTGATTGTGATCTTCTTAAATCCATCACCACTTCTTTAGTTTTTACCAGCGTTGACCTGCAGCTGATTCAGATCACACCAGCCAACAAAACTGTCCACTACCTTCCTATATTCTGTCTCATTCACCATGCCTGATACTTCCCACTATTAGAGTCATCTGAAAATTACTGCAGATGGCAGCCCTCTGTATTGTAGTTAAAATCTGTGGAATACAAGATGAAAAGGAACGGTGACAGAACTGTTCCTTGTGGAGCACCAGTGTTACACAGCATGGTGTCAGACACAGCCCTGTAGCTCCATATACTGTGGCCTTCTAGTCAGATGGTCCATGATGTGCAAACTAAGGGAGCATCCACCTGCATTGCTGATAGCTTACTCCCCAGTCTGGCAGGGTAGAATGTGTTAAATACACATACCTGTAAAAAAATCAAAGAATATAATTCTAAGAGATCCTCCTGGCTAGTCTAGGTGACATTGGGTATGGTGCAGCAGGTAGCTGATGGCACATTCAACCCCAATCCTCACCTAGTTGGAGGGGTTTCAATTCTGACCGAACCTGGGGGTAAAGTATTTCCAGGACCAATCTCTCAAAAACCTTTATTATATTTGAAGTGAGTGACACTGGACTGTAGTGAAATTTGGAATAAGAACCAGACAAGATGTTTTCACAGCTCTGGCACCTTTTGAATATTTAGGCTTATGTTGAAAATCTTTAGTATCACACCACTGAGCTGTGAGGAGATCTTAAGCACTACTGGGCTAATGCCATCAGAACCTGCTGCTTTGGCAGAATAGACTTTACATAGTTTTCTCGTGACTTAAATAAAGGTGATGAATGGTCTATTTGTGTCAGCATTGTAAACAGAAGGGGCAACTGGAACTGCAATTAAAGCCAGTGATTGTCCTTATACCTTTCCACACCCCTCTAGTGTTGCTTTGCTGCAGCTTTTGCTCCAGCTTTATCCTATAGCCATCCCTCCCTTTTTTATTTTAACAGAAAACTATTTCTGTACCCTCTTCACTAGTTCTCTGTTATCCGATCTAAACGTTCTCTTTTCATTGAGAAGGGCTTTAATGTCTTTGGTGACCTATGGTTTGTTGTTAGGGAAACAGCATACAGATTTTAAAGGCATAGTGTTGTCGACACAGAAGTTAATGCATTCTGTGACACAGTCCTTGAGATAATCAAAGTCCTCCAAATGAGGCTGTCAAAGAACATCCCAATCTGTTGCCTCGAAACAGTCCTACAGAGCTAGACTGGCTTCCTTTGACTTCACGCTCATGGTCCTGACAGTGGCTGACTGCCTCTTCACAAGTGGCACTTAAAGGGGAATTAGGTACACCAAGTTCTGGTCCGATCTACCCAAAGGGAGAGTTGCCGTACAACTGTATGCTTCTTTAACATTATACATTAAATCCAGTGCTTTATTCTCCCTTATGGGACAATACACAAAAACATGATTAAAACCTCCAGAAATGAGGAAGAAAGCATCCGGATGTTCCGTCTGGATTCTCGCACTGAGTGAGTGGACGACGTCACACGCTGTTGTTCCATTAGTTGATGGAGGGACATAAACAGCAGTGGCAATCATATGTGAGAACTCCCTGGGCATGTAATATGGGAATCCAACTGCTAACAACTCAACATTTGGGCTGCAGATATTTTCTTTAATCATAACTAGGGGACTCTGCTCGCTTTGCTTGTCAAACCCGGAGTTTGGTTAACCAGATATACTGTACAATTTAAAGAGATTGTTATTTTCATGGGAATTGTTACAGATGCATTTTTTTCACTTTTACTTTAAAACTTAAGTTAAAACAATATTTGGAATGAACTTTTCTTCAAGATTGCATTGAATTTTGATACTGTGTTTGGATTTACATTGTAACAATGCAATGTATGACTGCCTGTGAGTGAATATCGTTTCTTTCTCCCTAATAAACTGACTTTTTCAAATGTTTGTCCCTGTGATTTGTTAATTGTCATAGCAAAAGCTATTCTCACGGGAAACTGTAAATGTTCTAATACGTATGGCATATCAAGATCTCCTTTTGTGTCTCATGTTATTTACTGAATATATACTACATTACTTTTCTTGTCGTCTGTTAAAATTTTACATTAGAATTGTTTGACCAATTTTTAATACAACTAATCTTGTTCCATTGTATATCCATCACTCATACATAAATCATGCAACAACATTAAATACATCCTTCTTTCAACAGTAATTCGACTGGATGGTGTGAACGCTTGTAAATATTCTGTGGGATATTGCAAACTGATGTCTTCATCTTTCACATGATCACCACCAACTGCTTCAGCATAGTCCATTGATACGCATTTAATCAATTTGCTGTGCAACCGATTGACAATGTTCATGTTAAATCCTTTAATGGATTGATGTCTGTCTAGGTTAAGTGCCGGAATGCACCTGATGACCATGGTCTTGTTTGAAAATAGTTGTAAGTAGGATGTGACTTGAAAGAATTTCATAGCAAAAGCCTCCATCTCGCGGGACTTCCTTCCAAAAAGTTGTTGCAGGATTAATCTCATCTCGTCCCAAGATTTTTTTTATTTTAATGGAGAGATGTGACCCGGGTGGCACCATCATTCATTTACAAAGACAGCAAACCCACTGCTATAATGTATAAAATGTGTACATTTTGGTTTCTATTATATTTTGTTCGAGGAAAGACAACAGATGAACTAAAATCAAAGCAGGTAATTCTTCCGTTACAACTCACTTTTAAAACAGCTGTTTCAACATTGAAAGGAAGACATTCTGGTGGCTCAATTACTTTATAACCTGGGAAAGGAAGACTGAGCTGATACCTCAGGCTATTGATTACTTTATGGATGGACATATGGGACAACAATTTGGTTTACAGCCTAGGAAAGGAAGACTGAGGCAATAACAAAGAACTTTATTATCTGGGAAAGACTTTGAGCAAAATTCATCAATCACATTGACAGCCAGCCAATCAGGTGCATGTGTTGTGAAACCAAGGCATGACATTTCATAATAAATATGCCTTGGTTTGAAAGAGAAGAAGATGAAGAAGGAGAAGAAGGAGAAGAGAAGAAGGAGAAGAAGAAAGTACAGAAGGAGAAGAGGAACGGACAAAGACGGCACTGCTTGTCAGAAAGGCATCATGAACATCGATTGCTAAATCAAACGCCTCCCTGGGACATTCATCCTCGTCATCTGTAACTTCTTCGTAAGCTTTTTCTAAAGACTATATATATATTCAGACTTTCCTATCAGTACCTATTTTCTACTATTCTTTGTTCCAGTGGTATTATTATTCTTGTAATAAATACCATGCTGCTTTTAACTTTCTATGCTTTGTCTTAATGTCTAGAGTGATTGAAGTAATAAGGTAGATTTCTAACAGCACCTAGAGCAGCTGGAAATTTTGCCATTAGCTCTGTGCTGCGGGGTTTTAAGGCTGAGAGTGAGGGCGCCACTCAATAGCTGGAACAGTAGGAGAAGGTATTCTTGGCTGATAAAATGGCCTATAGTCAAGGATGCTGAGTCTTTGTATGTTTTAATATTTTCTTGGAGACCAAAAGTAATATTTAGGTCTGGGGTCTATTTAAAAATTCTTATGTTGTTTGTGCCGATAATAAGTGATGAGTGACAGGCTGTGTTATTCCTAACGCACTTGTGTGGTTTAAAGTGCTAGAGGTTAATCAGTGTGTGTGTCATTCATGGGGCACTGTTGTGGTTAGGGTCTGTGTGTATGCGCATAGCTGTGTATGTGTGTGTTCATCTTAAAGTGCAACAGTAAATCAACCCAATAATGAACTTGATGAGAACACTTACCCTTGAGGAAACAGGTAAAGGGCAATTAGAGGGAAATACCACAATAATACACCCACCAACTCTGCGCTTTCCACTTTTAGTCCATGTTCTATCTTTATACAGTGAAAGCTATTGATGTGCATGGTAGAGTCTGAAATAAGCTTGTGCAGCCATGTCTCAGTAAAGCAAATTTACCTGCACTTGTGAAACTCCCTGTTGTACTTAACCAGTGCCATGAGCTTTTCTATCTTGTTAACCAGTGATCTAATATTTCCCATAATAGAAGGAAAAGTACAGCTTGTATCTTTTCATCTCACTCGTACTTGCCTGTTGCACATTCCCACCTGCTTGTTTCCCTGACATTTCACTCCTTTGCAGCATCCCCTTTTTGTCCTTCTCCTTAACTCCAGAGGTATATCCAAAAAGACTGTTTTTTGCTCTTCTGCAACTGAATCTGCATGAGCAACTGATAGCATGAGTAAACCAGGAACCAGTACATGTTGCTTGCCACATTAACATTAGTGGTGTTCAGGTATAGTGATGGGCTGCTTCACACTGCCATTTCAACACTGTGTCAAGCTTTTGAAGTGCTGCCTTGAGGTTTGTTTCAAATGCGCCAGTCACGTAATTTTACGGTACACTAGCATCATGACATCACTTATATCTGTGTAGTCAGAAGCTGATTTGGTCAGTCACTCACCTACTAAATTTTTTGGCTCAAAGCGTAAAGGGAGTGGCCCTGATGCATTGGTAAGGCCAGATTTATACTTCACATGATGCGACACGTGCTCCAGCGAATACTACTGCTACGCAAGTGTTGTACTATTTATACTTGCGCGTATACTTTGCATAAATTTGGAAGATTCCACCAGGTGGCAGTGTGAGATTCACTGTGTTGTGAATTGCCTGAAACATCCATTAAAATCCAAGGACACTTTGCCACAGTATCCCTGAAAAGGATGTTTAATGATTACATCCATCAATTCAGGGATGCACCCATTACAGCAAGCACTGGGCACGAGACAGAAACAATCCATAGATGGGGCATCAGCTCATTGCAAGGTGAACACAAGCAGACGCATACACTAGCATCATATTAGCATCACCAAATTCCCAATCCTCCATGTCTTTGGAAGGAAGCCGGAGCACACTGTGGAAACCCACCAGAAAAACCTGCAAACTCCAGGCACGGAACACCAGGGACATGACTCCCTGCGAAGCAGCAGCGCTACCGCTATACCACCGTGCTGCCCCCCACTATTAAAAAGTGTTCATTATTTAAATGTAGTTAATGACTTACCTGTAAAATGTAACATTCATACTTTAATGCATTCATCATGAAAGAGATATCAAGTATAAATCTAAGGATTCTAAATGTGCAGAGAGTGGGAATATCATAAATTTAATGTGTTCTGTGTGGTGATCTATTGCTCCTTGCCAGTGCTGTCAGTTCAGGAGGAAGCCCCAGAAGTATATAGTGATTAACAACTGGGCCGGTTTTGAGATGACGTTTATGACGGTCTACTTCAATGAGAAAATAAACTACATTAAAGTGGACATTTCAAGATTTAAGTTGAACTTTCTACTTTGATCAGAAAATAAACCTTTTCACTGTGTCCTTAATTTTTTTCTCTGTGGCTCAAATATACTGCCATATATTCTGATGCTGTTGTTAAGGTGCGAAAATAAAGGTATGTGAGACTTAAGATTTTTGTGTCATTACGTTGGGGAATATGCAACGTTAGAATATAAAAGCACCACAAATGCATTTGTATGTAGGCATTTTGCTTCACCACATCAAACATCGAACCACGCACATCAATCCTGGAGGATCCTCAAAGCGGATCACATGTAGATAGTAACCGAGATTCTCACGTCACCCTCCATGTTACGTGGGTGACCCCCTTGGCCTGGTCCAGCCACTTGGGTCCCTAACAATGTGGATCTTACGAGCCAGATCTCCCTCGGGGATACGCACCACATGGCTGTAGTGCTGTAACTGATGCTCTCTCACAATACAGGTAATGTGCCTCATTCAGGACTCCATGAGCAACCGCTCATTCGACACAAAGTCAAACCAACGGTACCCAAGGATTTTCCGGAGAGACACAGTACCAAAGGAGTCCAGTCTTTGTCTCAGGTTACTAGATAATGTCCATGTCTCACAACCGGGAAGAACCAGGACTCTAAAGACTTGAACCTCCGTCCTTTTGTATAGATATCGGGAGTGCCACACACCCCTTTCCAGCGACTTCACGACCCCCCATACTCTCCCAATCCATCTACTGATAAACGCTCTGTTTAAAATGTTTGCATATACAGATTATTAAAACAGAATCTCAATGAAGCAAGACTCATGAGTAGTAACAAATAATATGTCACACAGAAAAATAATTCATAAAAACTGAAACAAATAAAAACTATGACTCCCTAAAACAGGCACTGTAAACGTAAGAATTTCAGTAAATAAATTAGGAAGCATGTGTGTGCATTTCCAGGTCGATTTAAAAACTAAGTATGCCACATGTTATACTAAACAGTAACTTAAACAGTACTTAACAGTAAATAGTCCAACAAGCTCAATATAAGTAAATGAGATGAAGAGTCCGTCTAAAGACGATAACAATGAACGCTCACACTTTCCTGCTGCACGTTTGGAAGGTGCTCATTGATTGAAACTGTTTATATCGATTTGTCCTAATAGGGAACTGCCATATACAGTGGTGTGAAAAACTATTTGCCCCCTTTCTGATTTCTTATTCTTTTGCATGTTTGTCACACAAAATGTTTCTGATCATCAAATACATTTAACCATTAGTCAAATATAACACAAGTAAACACTAAATGCAGTTTTTAAATAATGGTTTTTATTATTTAGGGAGAAAAAAAAATCCAAACCTACATGGCCCTGTGTGAAAAAGTAATTGCCCCTTGTTAAAAAATAACCTAACTGTGGTGTATCACACCCGAGTTCAATTTCCGTAGCCACCCCCAGGCCTGATTACTGCCACACCTGTTTCAATCAATAAATCACTTAAATAGGAGCTGCTTGACACAGAGAAGTAGACCAAAAGCACCTCAAAAGCTAGACATCATGCCAAGATCCAAAGAAATTCAGGAACAAATGAGAACAGAAGTAATTGAGATCTATCAGTCTGGTAAAGGTTATAAAGCCATTTCTAAAGCTTTGGGACTCCAGCGAACCACAGCGAGTGCCATTATCTACAAATGGCAAAAACATGGAGCAGTGGTGAACCTTCCCAGGAGTGGCCGGCCGACCAAAACTACCCCAAGAGCGCAGAGACGACTCATCCGAGAGGTCACAAAGACTCCAGGACAACGCCTAAAGAACTGCAGGCCTCACTTGCCTCAATTAAGGTCAGTGTTCACGACTCCACCATAAGAAAGAGACTGGGCAAAACGGCCTGCATGGCAGATTTCAAGGCGCAAACCACTGTTAAGCAAAAGAACATTAGGGCTCGTCTCAATTTTGCTAAGAAACATCTCAATGATTGCCAAGACTTTTGGGGAAATACCTTGTGGACTGATGAGACAAAAGTTGAACTTTTTGGAAGGCAAATGTCCCGTTACATCTGGCATAAAAGGAACACAGCATTTCAGAAAAAGAACATCATACCGACAGTGAAATATGGTGGTGGTAGTGTGATGGTCTGGGGTTGTTTTGCTGCTTCAGGACCTGGAAGGCTTGCTGTGATAGATGGAACCATGAATTCTACGGTCTACCAAAAAATCCTGAAGGAGAATGTCCGGCCATCTGTTCGTCAACTCAAGCTGAAGCGATCTTGGGTGCTGCAACAGGACAATGACCCAAAACACACCAGCAAATCCACCTCTGAATGGCTGAAGAAAAACAAAATGAAGACTTTGGAGTGGCCTAGTCAAAGTCCTGACCTGAATCCAATTGAGATGCTATGGCATGAACTTAAAAAGGCGGTTCATGCTAGAAAACCCTCAAATAAAGCTGAATTACAACAATTCTGCAAAGATGAGTGGGCCAAAATTCTTCCAGAGCGCTGTAAAAGACCCATTGCAAGTTATCGCAAACGCTTGATTGCAGTTATTGCTGCTAAGGGTGGCCCAACCAGTTATTAGGTTCAGGGGGCAATTACTTTTTCACACAGGGCCATGTAAGTTTGGATTTTTTCTCCCTAAATAATAAAAACCATCATTTAAAAACTGCATTTTGTGTTTACTTGTGTTATATTTGACTAATGGTTAAATGTGTTTGATGATCAGAAACATTTTGTGTGACAAACATGCAAAAGAATAAGAAATCAGGAAGGGGGCAAATAGTTTTTCACATCACTGTAAATGCTCAGAAATGAAAACACACCTTTAAGAATGCTGCAGTATGTTATGTGTTTCTACAATACAATCACATGTGTGACAGCAGTGTCTTCCAACACTCAAATATGAAGTTTAGTATATTTTACAGTGAAATTCTTTACATATAATACACAATCTAACTAAGGGTGTGTGCCCCCCTGGTATATGGTATGCCTCACTTCGCTCTCTATTGGTGCACAGTGGAATTTTTTGTTAAATGGAGGAAGAGAAGAAAAAAAAAACTTCAACAAGGCGAGGATCAAGGACGCAAACCCCTGATGTGTTTACTGGGCAACAACAGCGATACCGTTGAGCCATCTAATCGGGTGCTTAATGAACTCCACACAACTGAACTACTACTGTTCTTAGCGGAGTGGATGCGGACAATGTATTTTGTTTGACATATGCATGTTACATTTTTTTCATTGACACAAGAGTTTCATTGTTGTATTCTCCTGTTTAAGGTGAAAAAATATATGTAGATGTACAGAATATGAGTTATGGTTTTGAAGAAAGTTGAGTGTTGACAGACAGACATACATACACACATACGAACAAAGCCCTCACTGACTCACTCACTCATCACTAATTCTCCAACTTCCCATGTAGGTGGCAGGCTGAAATTTGGCAGGCTCATTCCTTACACCTTACTTACAAAAGTTGGGCAGGTTTCATTTCGAAATTCTACGTGTAATGGTCATAACTGGAACCTATTTTTTCTCCATATACTGTAATAGACTGCAGCGCGATGGCCGTGAGAGGCGGAGTTGTGAGTCACGTCATCACGCCTCCCACGTAATCACGTGAACGGACTGTGAAGGCAGTATGTAGAAAACAAGGAGGAGCTCCAAAGAGAGCTGAAGAAAACATGCATTATACAATTAAGAAGGCAGCGAAACAATACGAAGCGAGCAAGTGACACATACAAGCATTTTCACGAGTGCAGCTACTTTGGAAACAAAGCACGGTGTAAATTTAAGTTTAAATTAAGTTCATAGACAGGCTGCCGCTGGCGTTTGTCATGCCCACTACTAATACGATATTTGCGGGATACAAGTTTAATGAGAGGACACAGGGTATAAACGAGAGTTTTAATCATTTTGTAACTAAGTTAAAATTGCTGGTGAAGGACTGTGCTTATGCAAATTCCGAGAGACTGTGTTTGTGGTGGGGATTCACGTCATCATCTCCCCTCCCATTCACCTCATTTCATTCACTTCATTTCGCTCTGAGCTGAGCTATGCAGCTAACGCGGTCTTGCGAAAGCAACTTTGTGACGCTGCCACCAAATACTCACAGAAAAATCCACAAATTAATACACACGCTAGGTCTCCAATTTCAATTCAAATGCCTACAATTTCCAGTAAGGCTGTGCTTCGCGATGACAATTAATAAGTCTCAGGGACAGACCCTAAAAAACGTTACATTGACAATCATGTTATGTTATTTTTAAAATGTTTCCTTTTCTTAGCACAACCACAGCTGAGAAGCTTCGATACATGTGCTCCATAACGCGTTAAAAAAATAACGCATTTAATCACACTTTGCATTCTAAGCAAAGGGGAACTTTTGTCAATGCATGATTTCCTGGTACATCTATTACATTGATGCACACATCAGAGCTACAAAAATGGAAGAGTCTGAAGAAAGCGTGTTGCTAGGACTGATCGCAGGCAAACTTCATTTCAAAAGACTACCCGACGGAAGCCTTGATAAAAACGTGGTTTTGTGCAAACTGTGCAAAATGGAGTTTGCAGACCACTGAAGCACTTCAACCTTACGGTACCATCTAAATGCAAAACATGTTGTAACGGCCGCCCCATATCCGGCCGGCAGCTACACCTTCAAGACCTGTGGCCTGGATTAATTGCTGAGGTTGAATCTAATCAAGCCGTAAATTTAACAAATTAAACCTTTTCCCTACAATTCACGATGGAAATAAGCACAAAAGCAAAACAGATATGTAAACTTAAACTGATAAAATGTATTAAATGAAACAGAAAAGCTAAATAAATTATAAATATCCCTCCACCAAAGCAACACCGTGACAAATCCCTAGATGAATATAACTACCCCTCCCTTGCCCTTGTAACATATAACAAACAACACAAATACCAAAAAAGAGTGAATGAAATACGGAAATGAACGGTCGTGAACTTTAGTCCGAGTAACAATTGTCCTGAATGCAGATGACTGGTTAACTGATATATGGAGTGTTTGTAATTCCCGGAATCAAAAATGGAACAGCCTCACCGTATCCTCGGCGGTGGTGGAAAATGATCCGACCCCGGGGTCTCTAAATGATGAAGGTGTTGGAGTGAGTCCAGCGGAATGAAAAACAAACTGGATGGAAATGCGCGATGTGAAATACAGCAGGTACAGGTGGTTCGTGGTCGTATATCGAAAATCTCCTTCTCTCCTATTTCTTCCTCTTCTCTTGATTGTTTTTATAGTCCTGTGACGAATGTAATTGATAAATTGAAAACCGGTGTTTTCCAGGTTTGGGGCTGCGATCTCCTTCCATCATCCGTCCCCGTACACACACAAACAGTAAACGGGACGCACGTGGTATGAACACAAACACTATTACTACTATGTAGCCCCGCTACATTGTTACAGCGAGCACAGAAACTGTGTATGCCGTTAGCACTAGCAGTGCAAGTTTGAGTACCAACAAAAGGTGTCGGCAGCCCAAACCTGATGAAATGACTGGCTTCAGGACCAAAATTGGTAAGTCAACATCAGTCAAACATACAAATTCTCTCGCAAAATGGATTGCTTTGGACTGTAGACCACTAACAGTGGTGGAAGATAGGGGGTTAGAAAATATGCTACAATTAGCGTCAGGTGATCCAACTTTCCAACTACTGTGCCGAGAGACTATTTCAAGTAAAATTCAACAGCTTTATGACACTGAAAAGCAAGCAAATTTAGATGCATTACAGAAATCGAACTTTGTGGCTCTTACTGGGGATCATTGGACTTCCGTGACCGTTAGTAATTTTACTTACATCTAATTACAAAATGTTCAATGATCACACTGTTTTAGCTTAATGTACAAAATAATTTTCGCTAAGGTTACTCAGAGTTTAAAGGTGAACATGGTCAAATTACCTTTTATGTTTCTGCCTTATTTTTTTAAGAAGAAAAACTGCACTTTATGTTGAAATTTTTCTTATTATTTAAAGACAATACCATTCTGAACATGTACTTAAAGTACTTAAAATACCACTTTATTTTTAAGTCTGCCCAATTTTAGCCAGGGATGATATTTTTGTTTCTTTTTTGAATTGAAATGCAGTTTAAATGCATTTTTTTCAGAAATTAAAAGAGCTTGAGTTTTTACATTAAAAAAAACCTTTGCGCTTTGGGCCAAATTTACTTGTGCGATTACATGCATTACAAAGCCTCTAATTAATTAGATTATTTTTTTTTAATCAAGTCCCACCCCTAATATATATATGTAAATATGTATATATATATGTGTATATACAGTATATGTAGATGTGTATATGCATATATAGTTATATATACTGTATATGTGTGTGTGTGTGTTTGTGTATATATATGCAACACTCATGACAATGACAAAACAATTACATTGTCAATCATGTTACGTTATTATTAAAATGTTTCCTTTTCTTTTTCATTACTTCTTTAACACACTACTTAAGCTGCGAAGTGCGGGTATTTTGCTAGTATATATATATATATATATATATATATATATATATATATATATATATATATATATATAAAGTTGATATATGATAATATATTTTTTGACACCATGTATCAGACAAAGGAAATCACAGCAAGTCACAATAAGAATAATGAATTGTCAGCAACTACCTGAAATGTCATTTCAGTCTGTCACTGAACAATATCAACTGAATGTCATTACAAATTATAAAATTATAACTAGAGGTTTAAGTGTCAGATAGACTCTCAAAAATATACAGCACAATGCCTTTGAATGTGTTGAGGCCCTTACAAAGTATTTTAACTGCTCTTGTCTGCTTGGGGCTTCAAACTGCGCTCGAAGGTTCAGTGACCAGTGCTTCAATCATAATTCATCGAACTACTCTTTCAGTACATATGGCATCACGAGATTTCGAAAATTCAAGAACTGTCAGGCAAAACAAAATGTTTGTGGATGATCAATACATTTTAAATGATTGTGCCCGGTAATACTTAATGACAAGAAACAAAACTATAAATTATAAACTTTACAATAACTGACTGGTAGAATGCATGATACTTATAATGCTAATAAGAGCTTTAGTATTACGGGTCACGACACCTATCTCTCCATAATACTCTTCTCATAAGTATCAATTATTTGCCTCTATTCATTAATTTATCTACAGTTTATATATAAACAGATCACTAAATCGTGCAGTGTTTTTAGGTAACGCTCATTTTTCTTCAGAACCGTACGTCATATACAGTATCTATATATAAATATTTTTTCATCTTCATTAGGAGAATACAACATTTCAATACTTACATGTCAATATAAAAAATTTAACGTACATACATAAAAAAAAAAAACATGTACATGCACTCCGCTAAGAACAGCAGTGATTCAGTTAAGGGGTGTTGCTTTAGCAAGTAATGTGGATGGTGCAGTGGTATTGTTGCCGTGTTATAACTCCGTTTGAGAAACGGCGTCCAGGGGGCATCCTGACCAGATGCCCAAACCATCTCAACGGACTCCTCTGAATACGGAGGAGCAGCGGCTCTACTCCGAGTCTCTCCCGGAAAACTGAACTCCTTACCCCATCTCTAAGGGAAAGTCCAGACACCCTGCGGAGAAAACTGATTTCGGCGGCTTGTTTCCGCGATCTTGATCTTTCGGTCACTACCTAAAGCTCGTGGCCATAGGTGAGGGTAGGAACGTAGATCGACTGGTAAATCGGCAACCTCGTCTTTTGGCTCAGCTCTCTCTTGACCACGATGCATGGTTGCAGAGCCTGCATTACTGCGGATGCCGCACTGATCCATCTGTCAACCTCCCGCTCCATTCTTCCCTCACTCGTGAACAAGACCCCGAGATACTTGAACTCCCCCACTCGAGACAGTAATGTGTTCCCAACCCGGAGAGAGCATTCCACCATTTTCCGGCGGAGAACCATGGCCTCGGATTTAGAGGTGCTGACTCTCATCCCTGCCGCTTCACACTCGGCTGCGAACCGCTCCAGTGAGAGCTGGAGGTCACTGTCCGATGAAGCCAACAGAACCACGTCATCCGCAAATAGCAGAGAGTTTTTTCCTCATTTAACAAAAAAATTCAACCGTGGTCCGATTGCGAGTGTGGTGAGCATATCGAAGGGGTGTTGGGCCGCTATAGACGGCCAGATGACAAAACACCCCTAGTAAAGATGTATCAAACGTAAATGTGCATCTTGATTCATGTGTAAAACAAAACAAATCATTTCACTGACGATTTCAATTGTTGTTATAGGCAATGATTTCGGGTATAGGGGCTTAACTGATAAAATATTAAATTAATCAGGTGGAATGTGATTGTTAATGAGGGGGCTACACGGTAAATGCGTTAGTGATTTGGATTGTGCTTCTGTAACTGGAAGATTGGTTAGGAATGGTTGAGACAGAAAAACTATCAATTTTATTTAAGGAAATGTTTTATTATTATGCTGCGCTGTGACTAAGACGACTTACTGATCGTCAGGCCGGACCTTAAAGATTTGTTCACAAGGGAGGGATGCTGCTGGTAAAGTCAGATGCTTTTTTGACAGCAGGGGCAGATATGTTTATCCCAACTGCCGCAGCACTAAAGTGAATCTTTAATGGCGACCTTCGTAAAATTGCAGAGTTCTCTTTTTACTACAAATGCGTCTACAGTGGCTGCTGCTTCTGTTTGAATGACAGCTGTAATTAGTTGTGCAGCACGTACTTTTATTCACATTACATTTCACATATACAGTACAGCAGATTTGAACTACAGAGTGTGGATCACTTAATATTTACAATGCTCACCTTTGAGTGCCCCATGTGTGTTTGTGAGACGTCTGCCAGTGACTGATCTGTGCCATGTCTCTCAGCCTCCCTGACCTGCTCCGGATTGACACCTTTACATTTTGGGTGCAGGAGAACGAATTCAACCTGATCTGTCACAATGATTTGGTATCCCCCTATTCAATGGCGGGATTCATAGACGTCAAATGGCAATGAATAGAAGATGGATTATTGTAAACTAGTCAACCCGCGGCGTAGCATACGCCGCATAATCAGGCCGCTTTTTAAGCAAAGAGGAAAAAATAAACATTTGAAAAATCCGTAATTTAATAAACCACCAACAAAAGTAACATTGCAACAATGCACGCTACGAAGCAACATACAATTGTCCGTGACTGAAAACCGGAGGTGCGCCTTCTCCTTCCAAAGCGAAGGACGGGGTTGAACGGCGCTCGTTCAGTACGCACTGCCCGCTTATGTGCCCGCCCCCAACTCCCTACCTGAGTCGCTTTTGTCTGTGTACAGTCCACACGCACCTGTGAGTCACGTTGACTGTTAATTTTCCAAACATCGCCTCAGTCGGTTTCCACGTTGACTTTTCATTGTTCTTTGCGGTTCTGGGTGCTTTTTTATATATAATCCACCAAGTCACCCGACCGGGGGGGATTTACAAAGGGCAGGAACGTAATCAGTGCGAGCGTATGACCCGCACGTACTGGGAATTTCTCGTTCGTGGGGAACAATTGCAAGCCACGGTCTGCATCACGAATGGGGTTCAACGGCTTACCCACGCCGGGTAGACACGTTGATCCATTCAGTGTAGCGCGCGTGCAGTACCGGACATACAAGTGCATCACAGACCTGTTAATGCTCAATCTCACGTGGCTGAAAGCCACTTGTCCCTATAAGAATTTGGACACCGACCGCTGTTGGGTCGTGTAACTATTTAGCAGGCGGGAGTCTCGTTCGTTTTCGGAAATAAGCATCCAAATCGCTCCACTAAGAACTGCCATGCACCAACCACCCACAGAATCGAGAAAGAGCTGTCAATCCACTCCTTGTCCGGGCCGGGTGAGGTTTCCTGTGTTGAGTCAAATGAAGCGAAAGGCTCCACATCTGGTGGTGCCCTTCCGTCAATTCCTTTAAGTTTCAGCTTTGTAACCATACTCCCCCCGAACCCAAAGACTTTGGTTACCCGGTTGGCTGCCCGGCGGGTCATGGGAATGACGCCGCCGGATCGCCTGTTGCGGGGCCTGCATTGGTGAATCAGGTGAGACGGTAATGAAACAGAGGCACAGGGCTTATTGGTTTTTAAAGACTGCTTTCTTCATTGGGTTTTAACCAATGCACGGAACGAACCAACACACAATCGTCTGTGCGGCGCACAGGGTGGAAAGGGAGGAGAGGAGGACGACGACGACATCCACTCCGCTCCCTCCGTCATGCTAGTCTGCTGATTTCTCGTTCAGTATACACCGCCTGCTCAAGTGCCCACCTCCAACTCGTCACTCGAGACGTTGTCGTCTTTGTACAGTGCAGATGCACCTGTGAGGCTAGGGTTGCCACCCGTCGTTTAAAATACGGAATCGTCCCGTATTTGAGAATGAAATTGCGCGTTCCGTGGTCTTGGCCCCCAAGGGATGTGGCCCCCGCTGCAGTATGCGTCCCTTATTTGTTTGTATTAAAAGTGGTAACCCTACCTGTGACTTCACAAATACTTTTCATTACACTGAGCGGTTTTGGCTGCCTTTCTATATATAATCCACCAAGACACCCGACCACGGGGGGGTGTGTGTACAAAGTGCAGGAGCATAAGAGACGCATGTTTGTCGCGGATGCGAATTGCCGTATGTAGCGTGTAAAACAGTTTGCTATGAGCAACAGTTTCGTCAATGACATTTCTCCAAAAAAACCCGACTGACAGAAACAAACAGTTACCTGAAGCAGGAATTTCTATAACATTGAAAAAAGTGTTGTTTCCATGAAATACATTTGAAGCGGTAGCCATGGAGGGCAAAAGAATAGTCAACGTGGCTCACAGCTGGGTTTGGACCGCAGCACAGACCAAAGCGGTAGAGTATGTGTTTGATGAGCTGTTTGATTTGGCGGGCAGTGGTCTGAGGTGCGTTCCTGAGCACGTGGGAGGAGGGGTAGAGTTTGTGGGCGGGGCTTCGTTGTTCCTTTAGCATGGTTTTCATGGTGGACGTGGTTGGTGTCGAAACCGAAAAGAATAATGAAAAGTCATCGTGGCTTAGATGTGCATGTGGACTCCTTGCACAGGCGAAAGGGGCTAACTGGGTGGTCGGTGAGTTTTGCGTCAGGGCACATGGGTAGGCAGTGTGAATGCGTAGAGTGTGAGGGTAGACGCGGGCCGGTGAAAAAGGAGTGTTGGTGGGCAGGAAAACGTCTTCCGTGTTCCTGCAGGAGCATCTAAGAAGACGCATGTTTGTCTATGGTGCAAGCGGCCATGCGTTGTAACCGAAAACTCGTAGACTGCTTACTTCATTGTGTTTTAACCTCAGTTGTAAAGGAATGTTTTAAGGATCCCATGGGATACCCCTCGCAAACCGTTTCGCACGCTGCATATGGCGATTCACCTCCGCGAGAAACATGCCTCTATGAACAGTCAACGTAGGCTCGGAGGTGCATGACATGAACATGGCATTAACCTGACCTGCACCGCATGTGGCCTCCACGACAGACGAATATAAATGACGCCACTTTTTCTGTGTCCTCGCGTCTGACTTGGTGGGCGTGGCCCTGCGAGTTGTCGTCATATCCAATGGTCTTGGAGTTGGTGGGCGTGGCTCCTTCCTGCGTCGCCATAGGTGTCTCACTAGTCGGCTTAGTGAATCCACGCCCCTTCCGGCGTGCTTTTCATGGTTGTCTTGCCTTAGTGAATTATATATATAGACTAGCAAAATACCCGCGCTTCGCAGCGGAGAAGTAGTGTGTTGAAGAAGCAATGAAAAAGAAAAGGAAACATTTTGAAAATAACGTAACATGATTGTCAATGTAATTGTTTTGTCACTGTTGTGAGTGATGAGTGTTGCTGTCATATATATATATATATATATATATATATATATATATTTACACACACACACATAAACATATATATACATATCTATACATATCTATACATATACACATATATACACATACACATATATACATACATATATATCTACATATATACACATACATATACATACACACATACATACATACACACACATATATATATATACATACACACACACATATATAAACATATATATATATACATATACATACATATCTACATATATACACACACAGCTATTTCGTATCAGTGCAATACGCTGCTTGTTAAAACGGATAACTCCCGCTCTTACGTGCAAGTCTGCGTGGATATTATGAACTATCGTATTTGTTCAAGTTCTATTTAAATTTTAAATAGAAGGAATTTTTATTTAGTCGACAGAAATATCTTTGGTAGGAATGGTAAAAACAGACAGGAATATTATTCGTGAATAAATCAACTCAAACCTTAAATAACTTAAAAGAACAAACATTCAAATTTCTTTACTCTTATGTAAATTTATATAAAAAATAAACTTAGATTTTAAATATCCCAAAAGATTTTGCTCTCCATAAAAATATATCCTTTCAAAATTATACAAATTCAAATATGAACATGCTGCATAACAAAACCTGGAAATATAAATAAAATGTGTTCCTTTCAGCAATAACAAATCAAATCATTAAGTTGTCTTTGCTCATATGTCATTTTAGAGCTGGACGCCTGGCATCTATTTTTGGCAACAGGTTCGTTTATGTTTGGTGTGAGGTTCTGTGTTGTGGAGATTCTCAGGATGGATTGCAGGTGCTCATCAGTGAGGCGACTCCTGTGTGCTGTTTTGTTAGTCTTTATCACTGAGAAGAGCTTCTCACACAGATATGTGCTACCAAACATGCACAAGGTTCGAGCCGCATGTAGACGGACTTTTTTTGTTCTTCAAAGTCACCAAAGCGCCGTGCAAACTCAGTGCGCCGGTTTATCAGCAAAGTGCGATTTGGGAACACCGTAGTGACGACTTGGTTTAACATTACTTGGCAACAGGGAAAGTTGCACTGGTGCATTTGTGTCTCCCATAAAAGCAACTTCACTTGAAATCACTTTGTGATTGTGCACGGGTAAAACGTCCGCTGAAGTGTCAGATTCTTATTTAATTCTTCTGCTTTCTGTATCTTCTGCATTGCATTCAGGTCTTTCAGCCTCACTGATGAGCACCTGCAATCCATCCTGAGAATCTCCACAACACAGAACTCCCTGATGTTTTGTCTCATAGTGCCGTCTTAGATTAAATTCTGTAATTACAGCCACATTAGCTCCACAAATGAGACACACGGGTTCAGTAAACATATACTCAGCCTCCCATCGGTTTTAAAGGCTCTATTTTCAGAATCAACTTTTCTCTTCAGCATCGTGTGAGCTAGCTTCGCAATAACTTGCAGCATCATAAGCTAGACTTGATTAACGCGGTAAGTGTTGGCAAGGCAGCTGAAGCGCTGCATTATGGGATCTGTAGTTTATTGTGTTACCAGCGCTTCATATACCCGGCCATTAATAACAATAATACAGTATATAAAATGATCTCGGGCTGGATATAATTACACGCCGGGCGGATGTGGCCCGCGCCCTTGAGTTTGACACATATGGACTAAATAGAACTTGAAAAGATATATTTTTCAAATGTGATCGCGCAATTCAGATAGAGTTGAGCGCACTACAGCCTGCATGCCTCAATAAGTCATCCTCCCTCGCTCTTACTTTTTTACCGTTCATCTAATGAATACACTGAGTATGGCTTTACCAAAACAATCATTGATGGCGAATAAAGTATCCATTATTCGAGTATGTAGATCGGGATATATATATATATATATATATACCAGCGTATCGCAGCGGAGAAGTAGTGTGTTAAAAAGCTAGAAAAGAAAAGGGAACATTTTAAAAATAACGTAACATGACTGTCAATATACAGTATTTGTTTTGTGAGTGTTACTGAGTGTTGCTGTCATCAATGATTTGATTATCATTATTTCTTTCAATCAGGTTCGTATTTGTAGGATGTGTTGTGTTCAAGTTACATTCCGTGTTTGTCAATCGTTGTAAAGATGACAGGTTTCATTCATCGATTCGTTTCTTACTGCATCAATAAACAGCTCGTCTTCTTCTTTATCCGAGACCTGACACACTGCATGCACGGGTTTTTTACACTGTCTTCCTTTAGCGGGACATTGACTTTTTCCACCGTGTGCTTTGTTTCCACAGTAGCTGCATTTATGAATATGCTTGTATGTATCAGACGCTTCATATTTTTGCTGCCTTTTCAATTGTGTAATTCGGTTTTGTTCAGCTCTTTGGAACTGTTGCTTTTATCTGTGCACGCGCCAGTTCACGTGAGCGCTCGGTGTACATGCATCGAAGTTCCCAGTTGTGCTGGTGCCATCTCGTGCTATGTCCATGGCTGTATTTAATGTTACCTTAGTCCTGGCACTTAAAACTTTCTCTCGCAGTTTCGCTGAGTTTGTGCCAAACACCACGCTGACCATCTCATCTTCCTCTGCATAAGCACAGTCCTTAACCCGTGAATATTTAGTGGGAGTTTGCTATTGGATTGCCGCTGACGGACGGCCTTATATGGGCAGGCACTAAATTACAAACGCCAGCGGCAGCCTGTCTATGAACTTAATTTAAAGTGTAGGTTTACATCGTGCTTTGTTTCCGAAGTAGCAGAACTCATCAATATGGTTGTATATGTCACTCGCTCGCTTCTTATTGTTTCGCTGCCTTCTCAATTATATAATACATGTTTTCTTCAGCGCTTTTTGGAGGTCTTCCTGATTTTCTATGTACTGCGTGATTACGTGTGAGGCGTGATGATGTCACACGAAACTCCGCCCCCACGGCGTTCAAGCTCATCTCCATTACAGTAAATGGAGAAAAACAGCTTCCAGTTATGACCATTACGCGTAGAATTTCGAAATGAAACCTGCCCAACTTTTGTAAGGAAGCTGTAAGGAATGAACCTGCCAAATTTCAGCCTTCCACCCACACGGGAAGTTGGAGAATTAGTGAGTGAGTGAGTGAGTGAGTGAGTGAGTGAGTGAGTGAGTGAGGGCTTTGCCTTTTATTAGTATAGATATGTCAGCTGCCTTCCGCAGATTAGTCATTGCATTTTGATGGCAATATTAAATGGGGATGATTCCAGAACAGATCTTGTGTGCCATCCTTTCACAGTACTGTATTTTTTTAAATTATTTTCTCGAATTAAGTTATATAATAATAATAATACATTTTATTTATTTGTAGGTGCCTTTCTAAACACTCAAGGACACCAAACAATAGACAAAACACATTATAAACAAAAGTAAAATAGAAAAGTTAAAATCAGACAGAGCAATTGTAATCAAAGAGAAAAAGCAGTCTTAAACAAATGAGTTTTAAGTTTAGATTTGAAAAGTGAAAATGATTCAATAGTTCTAAGCTCAGGTGGTAATGAGTTCCAAAGCTGGGAAGCAGAGCAACTGAATGCAAATACAATTAATGTTACGTAGGTGGAAATATGCAGACCGGGAGATGCTATTGATATATAGTGGCGACTGCTCTAAGACTACAAGGGAAGATCCGCTTCCTCTACTATGTCAGAAAATAAATGCTCATATATGCACTGTCGTATTTATATTGGTTTTAATAAAAGTTCGCTAGAACGCATTCAACTTCATGACTAGCTCGTTCAGAATCAGGTATTTATTATAGATTGTTTGACGCGATTTTCTTGTCATACATTTCCGTGCAGCACAGCGCGTTAAAGCCTCCTGAAGCCCAGCTTCACTGGAGCTCCTGAATCTATAGCCAAAAATGATTTCACAGAAGAAATCTAAAAACCATGAATGTTTCAGATGCTTAAAAGTAGCTGCAGAATTAAGTTTTTTCCAATGAAAAGGCAGACACCATAGGTGATTTGAAAGCAAGCTTTACTTTATTGTTTATTTGCACGAGGTATAAAGATTGCAGTGTTAGTAAATTGATCTATAAAGAAATAATATATGTAATCTGCATGCATTTTTGTAGACAGCCTGACTGAATGCTGTTTTTCTGAAGATACATTTGTAATTATTAGCTGCAAAAGACTTTCACACTAAGTTTTCTCTGCACAGATTCTCCACAACAATATATCTTTAATTCATCACTGTTTCTTATTTGAGTATGGAATACGGACAAATGTTCTTATATATTAATGGCTGAACATCATATGCTGTAGACCACAGAAGACATTCTGCTTACAGCAGAAAGAGTAATAATTCTAATTGTCACCAAATATTCTTAAAATGCAGGTCATTTATTGATCCCCCCCTAATTTTCTATCAGCCAACATGCACAACTTCCTGGAAAGTGGCTATCACAAACTTGGGTTACCTCACAAAACACACTTATTTAACATACCATAAAATATATTGTATTTAAAATACAAGCACCTTATACAGTATATGTGGGTTTTTGACCTTGCTTTGGTACATCATGTTACCTTTGCTGAAGTTTTGAGAGAGTAGAGGGATTGCCCTGATATCTATCATTAGTTAAGAGGTGGAAGTTAGTTTAACACCATAGCAGATTCTAGATGCATACAACAGTCAAAAACCTGAATGGTGTAACTTGATTTTTATGACATGAGAATAATATGCCTCCCAAGGTGTGTTCTTAATTTAACTGAAGTCTTTCATTACAAGGATAGAAATTGGTCTCTTTCTGTAAGGTGTATTTTTGCAGTCACTCTTACAATCCAGTGATAAGTAATCTTTACTTCCAAAATATGATTGTCATTAGAATTTATATGGAATATTCTATGCTAGGCAGTTTTTGGTCTGTTTATTTTAAAGTTATGTGTTTGGAGAAACAATATAAAATGGCATTGGCAGGCTCAGTGAGTAGTGTGCCAATCTGATTTGTGTGTGAGACAGTATTACTTCTATTTCTAAAGGATGTATAGGCTATTCTACTAAAAGTACTTAATCAAATGTCATAAATCATAAACTATTGTGCTAGTTTATAACCATAGCAGGAGCAGGTTAGCCTAATGTTCAATGCTTGCTCTTCTTCCAGCATTTGGCAATATTTCTGTCTTGAGATTTATAGTAGAGGGTGCAGGTGAATTGCAGCATTATTTGGACGGGATGCCACAATGAAGATGGCGCTTTCACTTAAGAAAGTGTTCCAGTCCACTTGCCTGGAAAGGAGAAAAAAAGCAGAGTATTATTAACGTCTTCATCAATGACCATTGCAAATGCACTGATAACAAAAACTAGACAGATTTCACAAATATTTTGTGGCTTCTCTCTAAATTGCTTAATTAGTTTTTAATAATTTGTTAATTTCCATCTGGTTCAGGTAAGGTAAGGTAAGACAACAGGATTAGTGAAAGATTCCAGTTGTAGTGTTCCCCTGAAATCCAAATGAAAGGATTATAATTAGTAAAATGTAGTGAAGGAAATAAATTCTAAATAAGAAAAAGAACAAATTCCTTTTTATTAGAGAAATACCACTGGGGCGACAAGGTATAACACAAAATATAGCAAAATCCTGAAGACATAAATCTGTTTAAACACACTTGAGGACTGAATAAACACAACAGAGAATGAATATGGCAGCAGTGTCTAACGTAGCAGTTTAGTTATACATCTTCAGAGTAAGACCTGACATATTCTTCCTTCTCAAATGAACATAAACAACTTTTAGCAATTATGCATGCAAATTAGCCATGCAGTGCTGCGCTGCCAGAGGTTCAGTGTTATATATCTGGTATCTGTGCTCATTATGGTCAGCTAATGTATTCTTCAAATTAAAAGTTTTTTTTTTGTTTCTTTAAATACATACCATAGAAATCTGGCACTGCAACAATCTTACAGAAAACATATAGGAAATTTCTGTGCATGGCTGTTACAGCTATGTGATGTCATGCTGGCCTCACAAAGCATGAAGGGGTGCTTTCCCATGCAGTACACTCAGTAGTGCAGAATGAAGCAATCATTAGTTTCAGGGAGAACATGGTTCTATGACAGAGATGACTTTATCTGAAAGTCTCAGGCTCATTCTTCAATCTCAAATAAAACGCACCCTAAAATCCTCCAACACATTGAAAAATGCTAAATTACTGAAATGTTTAACCATTTCTGTGTTATCTTTCATCACTGGCTTCCGTTTTTGAAAATTAATATGCTTTTCATATTAAATTAATATGATTTTTGTGTGTAATGCTTGATTCACACTTAGCATCTTAATTGGAGCTCACTGTGTTCAGGAGGAATGTTAAGGTCAGTCTAATAATCTTACCTGGATTTTCCAAATATGGTATCCATTTCTCCTTGCAGTGAAAAAATATGTATAGTTTTCTCAGAGGATGTTCAGAAAGCATTCAAGTATTCTGGTAAGAGTCAACTATCTTATTTTGTTGTAAATAGCTTGTACCTCATCATGGGCACAAGTAAAAAGCAGTGCAAAAAGTATAAATAATCTTTCAAAATATACATTTTTGCTTGTTTAAAGGGAATGCTAAAGCAATGGTATTATGCCATTGAGTTGACAAGAAAAGTATTGATTTTAATAATTAAATTGGCTTTGGGTTGTTTTTTTTCAAGCCATTCCTGCACTACTGTAACCAATGTGAGATAAAATTGTATGCTTAGTTATTTGAATAGGAATTTACCACTGGAAGCCTAGTGAGCCTTACAATGAGTAAAACAGTGCTAAAGATTTCTGGGAAATCACCACTGGTTCTCTAATGTTTGGAGGGAGTTATAATAAAAACGGTACAATCTGTTGACCACTATGAATTTCAGAAGATCTGCAAGTGGCAGAAATGGTAAAATGACACATTGATTTTGTATTTCAATGGGATAAACACTTTTGTCTGATCTCTCACAGCTCTTACGTGTTGTCCGAAGAGGGTAATGTTGACTTTTCTATAGTCTCTCCACTTCCAGGGCCCATTGTACTGCTTGCAGAAATCTTCCCAATGTTCTCACTGCTAGAATACAGCAAAGAAAGTACATTTTTGGTCCTCCTGGACATAAGTTAGGTACAAAGACAGAAAACACTATTAAATGTTAAAATGGATTAGGAAATTAACAGACTTAATGAATAAAGTTTTTATATACATTCAATCTCATACAAGCCTTGCATAACACATACCCTTATATTTGTACAAGAAGCAGACACTAGTACACAGTGTGAGATTGCATTCATTGCAGGTATAAAAGTACGAAACAAAGGAATTCTGGAGTCTTAAAACAATGTATATCAACACAGAATGCAAATTACTGACCTAATTTATAGGTTGAACACTTTCTGAGTGTCCAGTGTTTGTAGAATTAGATACATAAAATGGGGATGAAATATACTCTAATAAGCAAGTGATGATTCACAAATATGTCCACACATAATGCAAATACACTGTACAGGAAATATATATTTGCATACTCAAATTAACCTGGATAAATACAGAAAAATATATAGATCAAGGAATAAAATGGTGAATGTGTAAACAAAATCTCATTCACTAAGGTACTGTAAAAGGTAACTAAATGGCATCATTAGCAATTAGTTGCAGTATTATAGTGACACAAATACCAGTGCCCTTTACTACTTTGTGTTACCCTATTTAAATATTAAAAGGTGTAATCAAGCTGACCCAAACCCAGAAAAGTGGAAAGGATGAAACAGTGTGCAAAATACAGATTATTTTAAAAATGGTGTAAGAGAGAAATAATCATACAAAGAAAAACACAAAGTACAAAACGAACAATTTTACAAACTTTAGTGTCTATATTATTTAACCTATGTGAATCACTGCATTTACATAGAACATACATAGAATGACAGGTCCACATCCAAAAATGCACAAGTATTCCAACATTCCCTGTCATTCTCCTCCAATGTTTTTTCATAGTCTCTGGCCTTCTGTCTTTCTGCCAGTTGAACTTTTGCCAACCAATGTTTTCCTAGCTCATCTGTCTTCTGTATGGGAAGCAGCTTCAAAACCTACTTGTATTAATTTTAGGGCTATAAGATGAGGAAGACTTCTCTTTGCTCCAGGGACAGCAGAGTAGAACACCACTTTATGGCCCATGCAGTCCTTGCTTCCCCGAATCTAACAAAAGCTTGCATAGTACCATGTGCCCTCTAGAAGCTGAATGGTGCTGCCATCTGTAGCTTCTTGTGCCCAGTCTCTCTCAATAACGGATCTTGTAACCACTAGATCTCGTGCCCTCTATTGTTCTGGGTGAAGGCTGTGTCTATGCCAGATACACTTTCTCATCTTCTCTAATGATACGCCTGTGGATAGTCATTCCAGAGCTTCTAGATACTTGTAAGCTTTGCGGCCTCCATGCATAGCTGTAATTACTGTATTGGCATACAAATGGTAATGAGATAAAATTATGCATTACCAGAGCCCTGTTTGGCAATGTGCCTATCCTGTATCAATTCACACTACTTGAAATTATTATTCTGACCAGATCGCCCACCACACCACTTTCTCCTGATGTCAAAAATCCAAACTTGCTTTCTCTGTTAAGTAGTGCTCTTGAGGGTATGTATTTTCTACAGTTTTGCCTGTGGTTTTTAAACTGTTTTAGGGTACACACCCCAACTTAAACTAAGTCAGGATCTACACAAACATTTTATAATTTAGCTAAACATTATAACAGAAAATAAGAAGCACCATATCTGGAAAAAATAATCACGCACTCTTCAAATATAAATGCTTTTTATTGATAATTTTTACATTATTTACAGTTCTGTCCAATTAAGAAACTGTGATGGGCTTAGCATAGCGACAAAATTCTTTTACAGCCAGTTTTGTTTATATTTGCATTGCAATATTTTTAGGAGAAGGCAACATTTCTGCACATACATGGTTATATATATTGTGGTCCCCCAGGCCGGGACGCCCAGGAGGACGAGAGGAGGGCTTGTGCCTCCTCCAGGCCGCGAGGGGGCATCCGTCCTGGTTATGTTGGGGGCCTCGGGTAAAGGGCTTGGAAGCCCAGCCCTGTAGGGACCCATGGCCACCGCCAGGCGGCGCCCCGATGCCGGTATATCCCGTGTGGTCCCCAGTCGAGGTTGGAGCCCGGCCGGGACGCCCAGGAGGACCAGAGGAGGGCTTGTGCCTCCTCCAGACCGCAAGGGGGCGATCGCCCTGGTTGTATTGGGAGCCACGGGTAGAGGGCTTGGAAGTCTAACCCTGTAGGGGTCCGTGGCCACCGCCAGGCGGTGCCCTGGTGCCTGAGGAACCCTGGAGCCCAGCACTTCCGCCACACCAGGAAGTGCTGGGGGGAAGAATTTATGTGGCGCCCGGAGAGCTGCCAGGAGGACAGCCGACACTTCCGCCATGCTGGGGCGTGGCCAAGGAGGGAATGCCGGGATCACCTGGTGCTCATCCGGGAGCACTATATAAGGGGCCACCTCCCTTCAGTCTAGAGTGGAAGTCGGGTTGAAGAGGACGGAGTGAGAGGAAGGACTGGAGGCGGCCAGGAGAAAGGCAATAGGACTGTGTAGCCTGGACTTGGGGGAATCGGTGCTGAAGACACTCTGGTTTGTGGTGCACGTGATTATTGTAAATATTTGTAAATAAATAGTGTGTTGGGTGAAATAAAGATGTCCGTCTGTCTGTGTCCGGGCCGGCTTTCACAATATATATATATATATATATATATATATTTTTTTTTTTTAAATTGATATCTTTTGACTAAATATTTTTCAGAGTCTTTATTATTAATTATTATTACCAGTAGAGTAACACTCCAAGAAATAAATTTGTATGGATGCCCTACAAGCATTTTGACTGTTCATTCATTCACTTCTTCTTTGCGGAAAGGTGGGGGTCCCTGTTGATGCAATTCAGTAACATAGGGTAGGCAAATGCAGTTGTACTCAAACACTCCCTCAACAGCTTCCACTACTGTGCTGAACTAAAGCAGATTACTGCTTCTGATTATAGTGGTAAAATGTGTTCATATGAATAGCATGCACAAAAAGCAAATGTAGCAAACATGTTTATTTAAATAATGTAACACTAGTTACATTAGCATATGCTAGTCTTTTTCTGTAGCTTATGGCCATTGAAAGTACACAAAATATGATGATAAGTAAAATATAAACATTATAGGTCAACATAACTTCAATGATAGGTTGTACAAACTTAATTCATTTTGAGTTGAATATTTTTAAATTTTTAAATCATGCATTTTAAAAGAGAAAAGATTAGTATTTTTCTTGGGTTTTTAGAAGTTGACATTTGTGAAATTTTAACTTTATGAACATTTTTCTCAAAATTAAATACTTTAATGATTACATTTAATTTTGTTTCCATACATTCATTTTACATAAAATGAAAAATATGCTACAAAAGTTTCATAAGAAGGCAAGGCCTCCACCTCTAAACAGAATATTATTATAAAAACTAGATTTTATTAAAATGTAATCTTAGCATTATATTTTTAGTTTATGTTGTTTCTGTACTGTAAGTATAAAATCAAGATATTGTACAGAATTGCATGAATCCGAAATCACTAAAAGAACTAGGGTACATTAAGGAAGAGTTAACTATTATATTGTAACTAATTGGAGATTTATTAGCTCATTTCAGCAACTTATATTGTGCTGTATATAAGAACAGCTCCAGGAGTTCTTCAACTAACAATTAATATCAGTACAGGCGTAATTAAAGAACCACAAATTCCTCACCTCACATTCCTGTTTCTTAAATGGTCCATTGCTTGATGTAGGACACATCAAGCAATGGACCATTTAGGGTGGCCTGCTAGTCAAAACATGCTGTACACAACCCATGGTGACCATTAGTTTTATCAAGGACCTACTTAAGCATGCATATTATATATAGATATTATCCTCATGTAATTTGGATGGAGTACATTTATACCTGGTAGTGAAGTACATTTCCTGCGTCTACTTGCATCTGCACAGCACAGGACACCACAGCTTCAAACCTGTAGCTACAGTGAAAACTGGGGTGCTTGTATTGACAAGCAAGAAAAAGTGAAAGTAGGGTGGCATGACACAGTGCCATAAAGAACGTTAAGTGTTTCATCTTGATGCTAGAGATGTAATATTATTTCCGGCGCCGCATCCAAGTGGCAGCCTTTCCAGCAGCTCCATGTATGACTTTATCTTTTTACCTTTTTAACTATTTTTTTTTTTTCTCAATTCACTGATCACTTCTACCACTTTCTTTTATGTGGAATCGCTCCCTGGACACTTTTTACTATTTTTACTACTTGACATGGATTTTTACACTCCGAGACTCGCCTATTCAAGTAGTCAACTTAAAGCACGGAGAAGAAATGCTCATGCTGGTGTGGTTCCTTATTTACCTGACGAGGTAAGAAGACGATATCGGGGCAGCCGAGCCGGCGCAAAGATAAAAGATAAGATAAAAGCTAGGCAATTTGAGAGAAAATGGCGTTATAAACCGTCTGTGCCTTCTGTGATCCTGGGAAATGTGAACTCACTACCAAATAAGATTGACGAACTGGCTGTGCTGGTGAAAAATGTCAGAACCTACAGAGAATGTAGCTTGCTGTGTTTTAGTGAAACGTGGCTAACAACTACCATCCCAGATGCTAACGTGGAGCTACCCGGGTTTAGCACAGTTGGAGCGGTCAGAGATGCAAGTACCTGTGGGAAGAAGAAAGGAGGGGGACTCGCTCTCTATGTCAATACAAGATGGTGCAACTCAGGATATGTAAACGTTAAAATCTCCACTTGCTGCAGGGTCATCGAACTGTTGGCCGTAAGTCTGCGTCCCTATTACTTGCCCAGAGAGTTTGGACACGTGATTGTTGTTATTGTTTACATCCCCCCTCAAGCGAATGCGGACATATCGAGTGACATCATCCATTCCACAGTTGCTAAATTACAAACGCAGCACCCTGAGGCACTTGTGCTAATCTCTGACTTTAACCATGTGACGCTGGACAAAACATTACCTGCCTTCTCCCAGTATGTGGATTGTAACACCCGGGGAAATAGGACTACAGTAATCCCTCGCTATATCGCGCTTTGACTTTCGTGGTTTCGCTCTATCGCGAATTTTATATGAAAGCATAACTAAATATATAACGCGGATTTTCCGCTGCTTCTCGCATTCTGCGGACAATGTGTCTTTTTACTTCCTGTACATGCTTCCTCAGTTGGTTTGCCCAGTTGATTTCATACAAGGGACGCTATTGGCGGATGACTGAGAAGCTAACCAATCAGAGCACGCAGTTAAGTTCCTGCTTGCTGAATGCAGTTTTAACCAGGAAGTCTCGTCTCGCTCATTCAGCATCAACGTGTTTCGCTGTGTAAAGAGTTGTGCTCTTTTGTGTTTATCTTTGTGCATAGTCAAGCCCTTCATTATGGCTCCAAAACGATCTGCTACTGCTTCAGGGGCCGTGCCCAAGCGCAAACGGAAGATGTTAATGATTGCCGAAAAGGTAAACGTTTTGGATTTGTTGAAGGCTACGATTCTTTTTACTTAAAAAGTAGGAAAGGAATATAAGATCTACGGCCGCAGTGCCCTTTTAACCAGGGTGCAAAACAAGTTGTTAGTGGATGTAATAAGGCAGTAGTCTGGATGGAATCTGCTTTAGGGATTTGGATTGAAGACTGCCAGAAGAAGAACAACGGCAGTGCTACACAAGCGCCTGAAGTGGCTCCTTTAAGGGCTGTAACGCTCTCCTTTGTTGTGCAGTAAAATTAAACTCATTGTTATCGGACAAGTCATCGTGTCATTGTTGGTGAGTAACCATAATTAATTTTCTACTTACAGTACACTGTACTTAGTACATGTACGTAGTTTAGTGTCACTGTACACACATTTACTGTATACTTTTTTTGTTGCATTGTACGTATTTATTGCTGGTGGCCCGTTTATCGTAATGGCTGTAACACATGTGATATTGGAGACACTCGATATCTTTAAAATAATATTTAGGTTTTACTGTATATAAACAGTGTGTTGATATACATAATTTCAATGAATCTTACCTAATATCTACGAGAATACAAAGGGATTATGCTGTATAACTCTGCGGGGAATATTTATAAACAGTGTGGGAGAGTTTATAAGGGCTTAAAATATATAAAAATAACCATAGAAACATATGGTTTCTACTTCGCGGATTTTCACCTATCGCGGGGGGGTCTGGAACGCAACCCCCGCGATCGAGGAGGGATTACTGTATCGACCTACTGTATGCAAATGTTAAAGATGCATACAGCGCCACCCCGCTGCCTGCGCTTGGGAAAGCAGATCATAACCTGGTTCTGCTTCAGCCTCAATACAAACCAAGACTGAAGGCGCTACCTACAACCACACGCTCATTCAGGAAGTGGTCCCCTGAGGCAGAGCAGGCTTTGAGAGACTGCTTTGGAACAACGGACTGGGATATCCTGCTGGGGTCACATAGTGAGAACATTGAAGACGCTGTTGAATGCACAACTGATTACATCAACTTCTGTATGGACATTGTAGTTCCAGTAAGAACAGTACGCTGCTATGCTAACAACAAGCCATGGATTACAAGTGACATCAAAGGCCTTTTGAACCAGAAGAAAAGGGCTTTTAAAGGCGGTGATCAGCATGAGCTCAAGTGCGTGCAGAAGGAACTCCGAGTCCAGCTCAGCGCAGTACAGGAGAAATCTGGAGCAGAAGTTGCAGAACAACAGCATGAAGGAAGTGTGGGATGGGATGAAGATTATCACTGGCTGCAGCTCGAAGCGGGGTGCCACCATCGAGACAGATGTGGAGAGAGCAAACCAAATGAACAACTTCTTTAATAGGTTTGATCACCTAATCCACTCTCACCTCGGAGTACTGCATCCTCCAAACATCCTTCTGCTGATACCAGCATAGGTGAGACAACCCCACCCACAATTACAGCAGCCCATGTGAGCAGAGAGCTGAGAAGACTTCGTGCCAGCAAAGCAGCGGGTCCAGATGGTGTATCGCCACGACTGCTGAAGGCCTGTGCGTTGGAACTGGGGAGTCCTCTACAGCGTATCTTCAACCTGAGCCTGGAATAGGGGAGAGTGTCAAGGCTTTGGAAAACATCTTGTATCACCCCAGTCCCAAAGATATCACGTCCTAGTGAGCTGAATGACTTCCGGCCTGTTGCTCTGGCGTCACATCTGATGAAGACCATGGAGCGGCTGCTGCTTCACCACCTGAGGCCACAGGTCTGCCACGCCCTCGACCCTCTGCAGTTCGCATACCAGGAGAAGGTGGGAGCGGAGGATGCCATCATCTATATGCTACACCGATCCCTCTCCCACTTGGACAGAGGCAGTGGTGCTGTAAGAATTATGTTTTTGGACTTCTCTAGCGCCTTCAACACCATCCAACCTCTGCTCCTTAGAGACAAGCTGACTGAGATGGGAGTAGACTCACACCTGATGGCATGGATCGTGGACTATCTTACAGACAGACCTCAATATGTGCGTCTTGGGAACTGCAGGTCTGACATTGTGGTCAGCAACACAGGGGAGCCGCAGGGGACTGTACTTTCTCCGGTCCTGTTCAATCTATATACATCAGACTTCCAATATGACTTGGAGTCCTGTCACGTGCAAAAGTTCGCTGATGACACTGCTATTGTGGGCTGCATCAGGAGTGGGCAGGAGGAGGAGTACAGGAAGCTAATCAAAGACTTTGTTAAATGGTGCGAAGCAAACCACTTACACCTTAACACCAGCAAGACCAAGGAGCTGGTGGTGGATTTTAGGAGGCCCAGGCCCCTCATGGACCCTGTGATCATCAGAGGTGACTGTGTGCAGAGGGTGCAGACCTATAAATATCTGGGAGTGCAGCTAGATGACAAATTGGACTGGACTGCCAATACTGATGCTCTATGTAAGAAAGGTCAGAGCCGACTATACTTTCTTAGAAGGTTGGCGTCCTTCAACATCTGCAATAAGATGCTGCAGATGTTCTACCAGACGGTTGTTGCAAGTGCCCTCTTCTACGCGGTGGTGTGCTGGGGAGGCAGCATAAAGATGAAAGACGCCTCACGCCTGGACAAACTTGTTAAGAAGGCAGGCTCTATTATAGGAGTAAAGTTGGACAGTTTAACATCTGTGGCAGAGCGACGGGCATTAAGCAAACTCCTGTCAATCATGAATAATCCACTGAACAGTGTCATTTCCAGGCAGAGGAGTAACTTCAGTGACAGACTTTTGTCACTGTCTTGCTCCACTGACAGACTGAGGAGATCGTTCCTCCCCCACACTATGCGACTCTTCAAATCCATCTGGGGGAGTAAATGCTAACATTATTTAAATTTATTGTCTGCTTTTACATGAATTTTTATTACTATTTAATTTAATATTGCTTTTGTATCAGTATACTGCTGCTGGATTATGTGAATTTCCCCTTGGGATTAATAAAGTATCTATCTATCTATCTATCTACTGTATATACAGTATACAGTGGTGTGAAAAACTATTTGCCCCCTTCCTGATTTCTTATTCTTTTGCATGTTTGTCACACAAAATGTTTCTGATCATCAACCACATTTAACCATTAGTCAAATATAACACAAGTAAACACAAAATGCAGTTTTTAAATGATGGTTTTTATTATTTAGGGAGAAAAAAAACAAAAATACATGGCCCTGTGTGAAAAGTAATTGCCCCTTGTTAAAAATATCCTAACTGTGGTGTATCACACCTGAGTTCAATTTCCGTAGCCACCCCCAGGCCTGATTACTGCCACACCTGTTTCAATCAAGAAATCACTTAAATAGGAGCTGCCTGACACAGAGAAGTAGACCAAAAGCACCTCAAAAGCTAGACATCATGCCAAGATCCAAAGAAATTCAGGAACAAATGAGAACAGAAGTAATTGAGATCTATCAGTCTGGTAAAGGTTATAAAGCCATTTCCAAAGCTTTGGGACTCCAGCGAACCACAGTGAGAGCCATTATCCACAAATGGCAAAAACATGGAACAGTGGTGAATCTTCCCAGGAGTGGCCGGCCGACCAAAATTACCCCAAGAGCGCAGAGACGACTCATCCGAGAGGTCTATATTTGACTAATGGTTAAATGTGTTTGATGATCAGAAACATTTTGTGTGACAAACAGGCAAAAAGAATAAGAAATCAGGAAGGGGGCAAATAGTTTTTCACACCACTCTATCTATCTATCTATCTATCTATCTATCTATCTATCTATCTATCTATCTATCTATCTATCTATCTATCTATCTATCTATCTATCTATCTATCTATCTATCTATCTATCTATCTATCTATCTATCTATCTATCTATCTAATACTCAGGAAGGAGATGGTGGCACGAGTTGATACACTCTGCTACTGTCACTGCACCCAATTTTAAAGCTACACAGGGGTCAGGGTTATCCACCTTTCCACAGCTTACTTGACTGCTACCACCACCTTGTATGATTCTTTTGTCATTTCTGCTGAATTGACTGCTGCATATTGAAAGAAAATGCATCCATCACCACAGTTTTTATATGGTCAAATGCCAGATGTACAGATGTACACTTTGGTTTAGCAACAAATTGTCACATAGGTCTAGACAGCCACTCTTGCTTGACTTTATGTCCCTTGCTCTATGCTGATTTCAGCTGCTGATTGCTTTCCTAACCCACTGCAATGTGCAAGAAAAGGAAAGCTAATAAAGAGGAAAGACAATTGCAGGAGAAACACAAGGCAGAATATATGACTGTTATGAGCAGGGAGGTACCTGCGTTTTTGGTTTATAAAGAAAAGGTGGTGGTAGTTTTTTGTTAATATAGTCTAGTCCACGTTGTGCAAACAGAGTGTTTGGGCCTCAATATGTGCTCTACAGTGTCCCAACTGCCAGGAAGATTCAAATTACTGGTAACGCAGATGATTCTCCAAAGTCTTTTTACCCTTCAGTGACCACAACAGATCTGTCATCTTTACTACTGCTGAACCTGCTGCCAGTGACAGACAGGCTCTATTCAGCTGGTCTTAGAACAAGGTAACCTGCCAGAGACCCTCTGTTCAAACCTCTTTGACATTTGACTATAGCAGAACAATGCCAGGACACACTAAGGTTATGTGGCCACAACTGACCTGATCAATTTCTGCACATTCTCTTGACCTTAAGCCAACGGTGCAGTTTTGGGATGCCCTGGATCATTACAGGACATCCACAGATGTGACCCTTTTTCTGCCAATGGCCATCAGCTACATCATAATCTTCTGTAGTAATGGGATAACATCCCAAAATCAGAGGCTAATAGGCTCTATACATCAGAGATGTCATGCATGCAGTTTTGGTTGCAGAAGGTACTGAAGAACTGCAAGACCACTGTTTGAAATGTTCATGTCTCATTGTTTAAGTGTTGTTTTTGTACTGTCAACAATGATGGACAGAAACTAAACAGAAGGATTGAGAAGAGTGAGTGAAGAGGAACAAGCAAAGGTTGAAAACCAAGAAATCAAAAGAGCCAAGTGACTAAACCAGTGATTAGGCAAGAATCGTAGTCAGAGCAAAGACAAGGTCAGAGTCAAAATAAACATGAGAATAATGCACAGTGAAATGTTTTAAAAAAGTAGTCACAAAGTTAGACACTTGTATGACCTTACATGGAGGCTATTTATACCGTCATGGAATGACATAATTAATGTGACTGGGTGTCGCAGTTTGGCTGTATCCTTAGTAAATGCATAGCAACCTAAGTCCACAATAATAATGTCAATAAAAAAAGTCTCAGGAAATTCATAACACAATCACAATAATTTTTATTTTTTTTCACAATGAATTTCCATAGAAGAAGTAACAAATCCCTAAAATTCAAAAATATAAATTAAAAACATTTTTGTTCTACTGTTCTTCTATGATTCTAATGTGCTCATATAATATCACATTATTTTGTGGAATTAATTGCAATTAATCACAATTTCAGATTGTCCCAAATTTGACCCTGATAAAAGTTTTTTTTTTTTCATTTAAAACGCAATACATTGTGTGTTATAGTCAGAATAGTGGAAAAAGTAAGCTTCATTTACTGGTTTTCAATAATTAAAAACATATTTTTCATCTTGTCTGATTTTTAGTTGAAGCATAACATTTTCAGCAAAACATGAATTGACAGACCTTTCAATAAATTAACTTTTTTTTCTTTTAGATTTACAAAATACAACACATTCTCCTATTCCTTTACCTTCAACAAGTTGCTAAGACAAAAAAAACCTACTAAGATTTATTTTACAGTGGTTTTTGGTTTTTGTGTATTATACGGCCAGAGATTGAAAACCACTTCTCACAAGGTGTTAATGTGGCAGATCTTACCATATATTTGCATACAATGCAGGCCAGACTGAACTTGAACTTTATTGCCAGGCAGGATAGTTGCTAGGGATTTCTCTTGGTATTACACCATACATATAACATTTTACAATTAAACAACATAATATACAATACATAACAACATTATATACAACAGTAATGAAAATTATATTGCACAAAACACAAATACAGCAAAAAATTTAGTAATGCAGAATTACACTCCTGCCCAGTAGTATATGAAATGTACTCTAATTAAATAAACAGAAAATAAACAGTCTACATTGGATGGAGGTGTTTACAAACCAGGAAAAGGCAGAGATGAATCACAAATTGTGTTTAACCACACAGTCTCCATTAGGAAAAGAACTGCTTATATGTCTTGTAATTCTTGCTTTTAGTGATAAATGTTTCCATGATAGTAATAACTGAGACATGTAGTTGCCTGGGCAAGTGTAGTCCAGTATATTCCAGCACATTTCCTAATGTGTTACAAAGTCCAGATTCAGGCCTACAAGCTTTTCTGCTGTATGAAAAGCACACTGCAGTTTCCAGTGAGCAGTTGCATTGCCATACCAGACTGTTATGGAAAGAGTGAGGATGCTTTCAATACCATCTTTATAAAACTGTACCAGCACTCATTGGGAGAGATTAAGCAATTAAGGATGGCAGTGAAAAAACGTATCTGAGATTTTTTGATAAATGTAGTTATTTCTTCATCCCATTTCAGATTAGAACAATTTAGTCAAGAACAGGCCATTCAGCACAACAAAGCTCACCTGTCTTATAAACTATACAAAATGACATCAAGTCTTGTTTTGAACGTCCCTAAAATCCTACTGTCTATCACACTATTTGGAAACTTACTTCATGTGACTATGGTTCTCTGTGAAAAGAAAACTTCCTAGTGTTTGTGCGAAACTTACCCTTAATAAGTTTTCAACTGTGTCCTCGTCTTCTTGATGAACACATTTTAACACTGGAATTACCAGAGCCTACGAAAAAACTCGTAGATCCGGCCCACCTTAAATCTGTTCACACCTCTCCACCAGTGTCCTTTGTCCTCTAAATGTGCCGATAAAGACAAGCTGCAAGCAGCCGGCTATTCCATCCCCCCACCAACTTAGAACTTGCACAAACTTCTCCCAGCTCATGCCTTGATTGATTATCTGGGAGTGAAGTGGAGTTTTAGAGTGGAAATAATAGATTGTTGTTATTTGGAACACATGCATTTCATGTGTGTTCCGTTTCTACAGTAATCTGTGTAAACACATTTGTAAAACTGAAACGTTTTTCATATTTTAGTAATAAATGACAAAATGTAGGCATAAACTACAGTGATCCCTCGCTATATCGTGCTTTGACTTTCACGGCTTCACTCCATCGCTTCACTCCATTTTAAATGTAAGCATATCTAAATATATATCACAGATTTTTCACTGATTCACGGATTTCTGCGGACAATGGGTCTTTTAATTTATGGTACACGCTTCCTCAGTTTGTTTGCCCAGTTGATTTCATACAAGGGATGCTATTGACGGATGGCTGAGAAGCTACCCAATCAGAGCACGTATTACGTATTAAATAAAACTCCTCAATGATATACGATATGCTTCCTGCATGGTACTTCGCACACTTCAAAGCTCTAACAGACCGTATTGATTTTTGATTGTTTGCTTTTCTCTGCCTCTCTCACTCTCTCTGACATTCTCTGCTCCTGATGGAGGGGGTGTGATGTTTGCACAGAGGCTGTTTGCTTAGAAGATATGGGCGCTCCTCTAAAAAATGCTGAAAAGACTACCTTCACATTGATCCCTTCATTGCGGTGGCTTTAGCGCGGTGCTTTGTTTACTTAAAAGCCCTATTGATTTTTGTTTACTTTTCTCTCTCTCTCTGACATTCTCTGCTCCTGACTGCACTCCTTTGAAGAGGAAGATATGTTTGCATTCTTTTAATTGTGAGAAAGAACTGTCATCTCTGTCTTGTCATAGAGCACAGTTTAAACTTTTGACTAAAGGGTGTTATTTCATGTCTAGACGGCTCTAATAATGTTAAAAAACGTATTTAGAAGGTCGTAAACAGGTTTTCTATGCTCTAACTGCGAAATTATTAGATTTATAAATAAAGAATCCTACTTCGTGGAAAATCATTTATCTGTCTGGAGCGGATTAACCACGATAAACGAGGGTTTACTGTATAACTGCGGAGAATATTTATAAACAGTGTGGGAGAGTTTCTAAGGGCTTAAAATATATAAAAATAACCATACAAACATGGTTTCTACTTCGCGGATTTTCACCTATCGCGGGGGGTTCTGGAACGCAACCCCCGTGATCGAGGAGGGATTACTGTATATAATGCACTGAATAAGCTCCTGATCTGACTCTAAGTAACAGTGCCAGCATACATTCACACCCGATCGGACGCTGTTCATTTTCAAATAATATTGCATGTACTGTGCGTTGATCCTGCTGCACTGAATAAGCTCACGCCTTCTGTAACAGCGCCAGCGTGTTTTCAAATAATATTGCATTAGTGCAAAAACAGAAGCCCTCCTGCAAGAAACGTCCACTCACATATAAGAACAACGCAGCTGAACCTGATGTGGAGGGCTTCTGTTTTCTCCGATCTGA
The DNA here is from genome assembly GCF_016835505.1 of Polypterus senegalus. Classification (NCBI taxonomy): domain Eukaryota; kingdom Metazoa; phylum Chordata; class Cladistia; order Polypteriformes; family Polypteridae; genus Polypterus; species Polypterus senegalus. The sequence continues at coordinate 111,067,319 of NC_053160.1, read as the reverse complement.
GTTCACCTCTGTTATAACGCGCCTTTATTTGAAAATGGCATCAGATCGGAAGGGGTGGGGGAGGGGGAGTGTCTGGAAGCTTGTATGTACAGTTGCACCAGGCGTAAAGGAGAAAGATGGCACAGTTTGAATACAGGACGAAGTCCGGCGTCATCCTGCCAATCACCTGTCCTTCAAAGAAACAGCACGGCTTACAGAGCTCGCCAACGTTACACCACCCAGATCTAAACACTAGCGTGGTGTATGTGCCCAAAAAAAGTCTAACTGCATTCTCATACCATTGCTCGTGTACTAAAGTGTCAGCAGGTATTTTTTGTGACATTACATGTGTAATTTGTGAGCATGCCCTTGACAATTCAAACAGAGGAAACTCTGTAGTTCACTTGTGACTTTATGGTGTAGGAAGATAAGTAAATAAATCAGCTCAAATGTTATTTATTTGGATCACATAAAGATGTGCTATAGCTCAAATTTTATTTATTTGGATCACATAAAGACGTGCTATAGCTATTTACCTATCCCCTTAGCTGTTTTTTATATCTATTATATAGAGCCTTCCTTTTTTAGTTATATATCTAGTGACTTCTCTATCTGTGTCTATTATGCAGTGCTCTGTCTGTCTATGTCCTATGGATCTTAAAAATAACAGTTATAAAGACACTTGTTTATGTTAATTGCAGTTTCAATTGTTAAAAATAATATTTTAAAAGGAGCATCCCGCGTGAAAATACAACAATCTGAGTGACTGACAGTGCATACCACTTTATATGGTTAAAAAGAAAAAAAAAATAACACTTCCTCCCTAGCGGGGAATCGAACTCTGGTCTCTATGGCGCAACAGGCCTACTGCGCACTGATTGGCTGAGCAGTCTGCGTCAACTATCTGCAACTGGGTTGCCCCGGGTGGCGGTAGTATGTATCGTGATCGTGATTTAAAGAGAATAAAAGTAAAAAAGAAAAGGTAACTTTTACAAGTTCTATCAATGTACACCGTGTGATACAGATGCAAACCAAGTGTATGTGTGTACTGTATAATATTAACAATAAGAGCAGCTCACTACTGAAAATGGCAAACATAGGAGTGAGTCGGGATTGAACCAGGGACTTTTGATTACAAGTCAGCAAATCTTACCGCTACGCCATGGAAGCTGTTGTCTTTTCTTTGAACCTTTTGTGAAAGTGTTTACTTGATGTTTGGAATTCAGGCTTCATACATTATACACTTCATGTTTACATTTTGTCAATTATGTTCCAAATAACGATATAGTATTTATAAAAAGTGTCATTTTGCTTGACTTCTCACTCTATACAACTCTAAGCAACTGACACGCAGGTCAGGCCTTCTTGATTACATCTTGCCTGAAGAAGGGGCCTGAGTTGCCTCGAAAGCTTGCATATTGTAATCTTTTTAGTTAGCCAATAAAAGGTGTCATTTTGCTTGGCTTTAATCTTGAAATGTCCACTTTAACCTCATAGTTTACTTTATTATTAAAGCAGACCATCGTAAATGTCATCCCAGTTTTTAATCGCTATGAGCTTCTTGGACCTGACAGCAGCGGCAAGCAGCAATAGATCACCACACAGAACACATTAAATGTATGATATTCCAACTTTCTGCAAATTTAGAATCTTTAGATTTATACTTGATATCACTTTCATGGTGAAATGCAATAAAGTTTGTATGCTACATTTTAAAGATAAATTGTTAATTTCGTTTAAATAGCAAATGCTGTTAATAATTACACACAAGGGGGTGACACGGTGGCAGAGCGGTAGCATTGCTCTCGCAGGGAGTCACATCGCTGGTATTCCCTGCTTGGAGTTTACATGTTTTCCTGCTGGGTTTCCACAGTGTGCTCCGGTTTCCTTCCAAAGACATGCAGATTTGAGGATTTGGTCCGTAAAATGACTCCAGTGTGTGCTTGTATTCACCTTGCAATACCCCATCCCGGGATTGTTTCTGCCTCGTGCCCAATGTTTGCTTTAATGGACACATCCCTGGATTGATGAATTTAATCATTAAACATCCTTTTCAGAGATATTGTGGTAAGGTGTCATCGGAATTTAATGGGTGTTCCAGGCAATTCACAACACAGAGAAGCCATACCTGCTCCCACTGTGCCACCTGGTGGATTCTTTCAGATTTATGTAAAGTACGCACGCAAGTATAAACAGTCAAATGCTAGCGTAGCAGGAGCATCCGCTGCAGCATGCATTGTGTGAAGCATAACCCCAGCCTTAATCTTCTATTGGTTAATCTGAAAAGATTCAGCTGTTTTAAAAGCTTCTCATACCTCATCCCCTGTCTCCCTAGGATCACCCTAGACACTCTTCTCTGGAATTTTTCTGTCACGTCTATGTCTTTTTTGTAGTCTGGAGACCAAAAATGTGCATAGTAGTTCAGGTGAGGTCTAACCTGTGTGTTATAAAGCTTCAGCATAATCTGTTTCGGCTTATACTCTACACATCATGCTACATAACCTAGCATTTTGTTAGCCTTCTTAATGAATTTTGAAGACTATCTGGAAGTTGATAGTTTTTTTCCTCAATGACTCCTAAATCCTTCTCATAAAGTGTACTTTGATTATCAGACTTCCCATTTTGTATTAAAACCTAACATTTTTACTTCCAATGTGTTAATACTTTACTTTTACTTACATTAAATTTCATCTGCCACAAAACTGCCCAAGGCTGTTTGCTATCCAAGTCCCTCTGTAATTATTCAGTGGGTTGTAGATTATCGCCAGTTCATCTATCTTGGAATCAGTTGCAAATTTAACCAGACTGTTACCTATAGTCCTATGCAAATCATTTATATATTTTAAAAATAGTAGCTGCCCTAGGACTGACCCCTATGGAACACCACTCTTAACAACAGCCAATTCTGACAGGGTTCTTCGCAACATATCTCTCTCTGTTTCTGAGACAATTTTGCACCCGTCTACATCCTGAACTTCCACTTCTTTTAGTGTGATGCCCAACCCCTCATGTGGCACCTTCAAACGCTTTCTGAAAGTCAAGATAAATAATATCATATCCTCCACTTTGATCATACTGTTTTGCTACTTCCTCACAGAATTCTAGCATAACGGTAATACATGATCTCACTCTTCTAAACCTATGCTGATTGTTCATTAAAACTTTTATTATTGCCATGTGTTGCTTAATCTTTTCCTTAATAAATCCTTCCATTAATGTACCTTTGATGCACATTAAGCTAACTGGCCAATAGTTGCTTAGATTTGCCCAATCACCCTTTTTATATAACGTGATAATATTTATCATTTTCCAGTCCTTCCAAATTTTCCCAGTATGCAGTGACTTCCTAAAAATATGCGCCAAGGGTTTATATAGGGTGGTGCAGGGAATCAGGAAATTTTCAATTGATGTTCAATGCACGAATAAACACATTACAAAATACATTTAATAATGAAATCTGTTGTACGGGATACACAATTAATGATGGTAATCAATATTCATTTTATGTTTTGAAGAAAACATCATGAAGATGTTGCCTATTTCTCCATACACATTCTGATAGCCTGTTGTGGAAATTCTGAATTGCTCGATGTAACATGTCGAGAGAAATGCCAGCGATTTCCTTCTCAATCCTGCTTTTTAGTTCAGCAATGGTTGCAGAACGTGTCTGGTACACTTGGCTTTAAGATGTCCCCAGAGAAAAAAATCACAAACCGTGAGACCTGGGGATCTCGGAGGCCATGCAATGTCACCATTGCATGAAATGATGCGCTTTCCAAGCAATCATTGAATAGCTACCATCAACTGTTGGGCAGTATGCAAAGTGGCTCCATCTGGGGACTTCTTTTTTAAGGCTAAACCTGTTTCTTCGAAATTGTGTACCCATGTTGTAAAAGCATGAGCAGACGGGACACAATTAAAATGTTCTAACTGGTAGTGACGCCAAATTTCCAAGCAGTTCTAAATGAGGTTGCATTGGCCCCAAACAACTACTGACACCCCAAGGTCGCCAACACCTAGTTTCAAATTTTCCCGTTTCCCTATGCCATCCTGTATATGTACTTGCTAACTTCCTTAAGAACAAGAGGGTAAATATCCTCTGGTCATGGTGGTTTGTTTGATTTCATTTTATTTAATCTAAGGAGTACTTCCACAAATTTGAAGATTTCAGAAAAATGCGAGTTAACGGCATCTGCTATTTCACTACCTGAATTTTTTAATTCCCTGTTGCTATTCCTGACACACTTCACTTTCTCCTTGACTGTTCTTTTACTGCTAAGATACAAAAAAAAAAAAAAAACCTGCTGTGGCAATCTTTTGCCTTATCTGCTATATTTAGCTTCCCTAAAACCTTTGTTAATTGCTACTCTCATGTTCTCATATGCTCTGCAACTCATATTGGAGTTATTAGTCTTACACAACTGTTTTTTCTTTGCAGCTTCTTTTTCAACTCTTTATCAACCTATTGTGCAATTTGTTTTTAATTTCCTGCTAATTCCAAATTTAGATATGTGCCTGCCTGCATTATCTATATATATAATTCACTAAGGCAAGACACCCATGGAAAGGCAAGACAACCATGGAAAGCAAGCCGGAAGGGGCGTGGATTCATTAAGCCGCCGACAAGTAAGACACCTATGGCGCACGCAGGAAGGAGCCACGCCAGAGGTGAATCGCCTTATGCAGCGTGTAAAACGGTTTGCGAGGGGTATCTCATGGGATCCTTAAAACAATACTTTACAACTGAGGTTAAAACACACTGAAGTAAGCAGTCTTTAAAAACCAAGTTTTCAGTTATGACGCACGACCGCGTGCACCATAGCAAACCGTTTTACATGCTACATACAGCAATTCGCGTCCGCGACAAACATACGTCTTCTTAGATGCTCCTGCAGGAACACGGAAAGTCTACGTGAGTCACAGGTACATCTGGACTGTGCAAAGACAACGACTCAAGTGACAAGTTGGAGGTGGGCACATGAGCGATGGCGGTCCGCCAGTTTTCAGTCACGGATGACTGTGTGTTGGTTCATTCCGTGTATTGTTAAAATGTTGCTTTTCTTGCTGATTTATTACAGTACTGATTTCTCAAATGTTAATTTTCTCCCTGTGCTTAAAAATCATTAAAAAACCGGCCTGATTATCCAGCGTATGGTACGCCGTGGGTTGGCTAGTATCTAAATACTTTTTTAAATCTGTTCCACTGTTCCTTGAATTGTCTCCACACTAAAAAACTTATCCCACCCATGCTTTTAGACTTTGCCTCATCTGCTCAAAATTTTCCCTACTAAAGTAAAACTTTGCTCTTCCAAAACACTGATAATTTTATTATATTATGGTCACTTAACCAAAGTGGTTTAGTCACTACTTCACCCTCAATTCTATTCTGATTTTTTACAAAATACTATGCCTAGACAGGCTTCCCCCCACATTGGTGCTTTAAAAAACTGTGTTAAAAACAGTCACTGATTACATCTAAAAACTCTCCAACTCCTCTAGATTATGAATGAGAGTGATATAAATTTAAATGATTCCACCTTGCTCACTAAGACACCATTTATAACTATGAGTGCAAGAGGTGAGGAGTGTCTTTTAAAATCCACAATCATTTCCACTGTTGTGATGGAATTCAAGTTCAGATTGTTGAATATGCACCAACTGGCCCGACAATCTACCTCCCTCTGATATGGTACTTCATCCCCATCTGGGTGGTGTAATCAATAAATGTCAGCAGTTTAACTGATGGGTCATTGGAGGTGCAATCATTGATGTAGAGAGAGAAAAGGAGAGGAGACCGAATACAGCGCTGTGGAAACCCTGTGCTCAGGGTTTGGGGCCCTGATTGATAATTGCCCATCTTCACTTTCTGTTAGAAAATCAGAGATCCAGAGACATACAACATACCATATTTCAGATCCATACTGAGAAGTTTGCTGTTGAAGAGCTATGGTGTAACTGTGTTAAATGCAGAACTGAAATCCACAAATATAAAGTATCTATCTATCTATCTATCTATCTATCTATCTATCTATCTATCTATCTATCTATCTATCTATCTATCTATCTATCTATCTATCTATCTATCTATCTATCTATCTATCTATCTATCTATCTATCTATCTATCTATCTATCTATCTATCTATCTATCTATCTATCTATCTATCTATCTATCTATCTATCTATCTATCTAAGAATGTCAGTTAAATGCTGCAAGACATAGTGGAGAGCCGTGTTTACTGCATCCTCAGCTGACCCGTTGGCATGGCAAGTGAACTTTAGTGGGTCAAGGAAAGAATTTGTGACAGACTAATGATACTGAATAACCAGATGTTGAAATGTCTTCATTATTACAGAGGTCAATGCCACTGACCAGCAATCATTTAAACAGGAAGCATTTTACTTCTTAGGCACAGGTATGATTATGGATCCTTTGAAACACGAATGGACTTTGCATTGAGCCAAAAACTGTGAAAACTGAGTGGATGTGACGATTTCTTTAAATACAGTAGAATATTTTAGTGTGGAGGGAGGAATGTTTTCTGTACCAAAAGCTTTATGACATATCTATTTCCAGTAGAGAAAATGGACTTCATGCACATAAATGCGTAGAAGGTAAGTACAGTTTAGCTGCCAGAGTAGTAAGTCAGATAGTTTGATGTTCTAAGTGGTACAGTAGTGCTTTGCACACCTGTAATAAAATTGTTCAACTAGTCATTTAGCATGTCTTTAGAAGTCTGTGTTTGGATGGGGGTGATCACCTATACAGCATTCTAGACAGACGAACAATTATTGGTGAAATTATGCTCTAGATTTACCTTATATCTGATGTTGGCATCATCAATGGACTTGTGAAATTGATATTTAACAGAGCTTTGTCTCTGCTTCTGTAAGCTTCCAGTGTAGGTTTTCTTAACTTTTTCAGTTTATTAGAAAATCACAGTTTGTCATTTTTGTATTTGACAAATGTTTTGCTGGAATTCAGTTTTCAAGAAGAAACTAACATAAAAAATTTATTTTGTCCATATACTCATCTGGTATGTTAAAGTCATCTTTGAACAACTCTCAGAGAGTAGTATCCAATCCATCCTGCAGTCTCTCAACACCCTCAGTTGACCACTTACACTCTGTTTTTATTTCTGGTTTAGATGATTTCTATCTCTGCCAAAATGAAGGAAGAAGAGATATCATGGCATTGTCAGAGTTGCCCAAAGGGGCCTGTGAAACAGTAAGCATCTTAAATAGTGGTGTATCGATGGATCAGAGTTTTATCATCTTTAGTTGCAGATTTCACCAGCTCTTTCATAAGATCTGATACTAAGGTGGAAAGTCAACCAAAATAATAACTATAGAATCCAGGTATTTATTCTCATTAGCTAAAACATGATCAGCTAAGAGTAGAATTGCAATTGTGGTATTTGTGTGAAGTGGAAAATAAACTCCAATTAGACTGACAGATGCAAATTCTCTAGGCAGAAAAATGGCTTTCAGTTAATTGACAGAAATTTTGCATGAAGCAAGCAACTACTTCCCAGCTCTTTAACGTCTGGGCACAATGAATTGTTAATAAAGAAACACACTCCGCCACATTTACATTTAATGCAGATATTACATCTTTGGCTCTAAATAAATATGCACCATTGAAATTTCTGACCACCAACCTTAGTTGACATTCTTCCATGTGAATGCTGGCCTCTGCTCTGTAATGCTCGACACACATTTCAATTGAATCCTCATCATATTCAGACTCTGAAGAAACCAAGAGGGGAGATTTTTTTTCTTTATTGGCTATGGCTTTTTTGCTTGCACAGGTTATGTTGTAAGACCATCTGCCTTGAGCAAGCTGCTGAATTAAGACCATAGCACACAGCTCTCAGCTCTGGCAAAGCACTTTAGCTTCTTAAATCTTAGGTTGAGTGGTGGAGCAATCTTCAACCATTTGATGTTAGTGCTTTCTATACATGTCTGCAGATATGTTAATGTCTTCTTGAATTTTTAATGTATTTAGAGTCATAATCAGAGCTCTCCATTACCCAGGACAAATGGCACCAAGCAGGTAGCACCACTGAGCATGAAAAAAACTCTTCTCCTCCCAGAATTTCAGTCAAGTACCTCCACTAAAATAGAATTTAAAATCACTTCAGTCAATCTTTTACATTCACTCAAACATAAAAATCACACCCTTGCAAAACACACTCTTTATATACCTACAAATAGTGTCGAAAGGCATACTGGTTCATACTGAAAAACGTTATTTATTTTTGTTATGATATGGATTTTCTTATACTACAACACTAGTTTAAAAAGCCTAAACAACATTCGGAATGTGGCACAGCGGGAAACTGTTTAATTGGGGGACCTTTTTCACTACTACACTGCTAAACACGCATGCAATGGAGTACATGTGTTAGTGGAGGTATTGAGCGGTGAAAATGGACAGAGAACATTCCAAAACTGAAGCTGTAGCAGACAATAAAATGAATGTATGGAACTAAGATTGGCACCCTACACGTGCTCAGGTAAAACTAAAAATGCTAGAGGACATTCGAGTCACACATCACTTGTAGACGCATTTGCTAGAGGTACTCCCTATGACAAAAAAAACAAGCGTGTATCGAGATAATCAACGCCATTACAATCCATATAGCCAAAGACATGGCTCCGTTAAGTACTGGGGAGAAAGGCGGATTCAGGGCTATGATCAAGGCACTGGATCCCAGATATGTGATCCCAAGTCGCAAGTACTTTAGCCAAATGGCAATCCCCAACTTGTACCAAGAACACAGAGGGAAGTTACAATAAAAATTTATAAATGATGACTGGCTACTGAAAAGTTATTGCCTCCAAACAAGCTATTTTTCAAATGATCACACTTGTAAATTACTTGCTGGAAACACTTGATTCTTGGGGGCTTACAAAACAGAGGCAAGTGGCCATCACAATGGACAGCGGGGCCAACATCAAGAAGGCTGTCAAAATTAACAATTGGACAAGACTCCAGTGATTTGGACACAGGCTTCACTCAGCCATAGGTATGTAATAGTTATTAAAATAATAAACTTTTTTAAGTAATGATAGTAAAAACATACCATAGTAATAAGAAATGTACAATGAATGTGTGTATAATCAGTTTTCTGTTATCTCTATTATCAGTCAATACAGGTAGTGTCCTACTTACGATGGTTCAACTTAGATTTTTCGAAATTACATGTCGAAAGTGAGACAATAATTTATATAAAATTGTGTAAAATATAAATTTTCAAGTTGGTGCAGCAAGCAAACATTTCTGTGGGCCGAGCCATCCAAGCGATGCAGTCTGATATGTTGTTGGAAATTCCCACTTTGTGAGATGCCTCAGTTTAGCTAGCGATCGATAGGGACCCCGATTTTGATGCAAGTTATCTGGATCGAAAACAAAAGTGAGGTACTGGGATCAGCTGATCGGTCCCCAGCTGATCATGATGCTGAACACGTTCCTGTAGCTGATGCACCCATGGCAACGTTCGCCTGGGATGACCGACATGATGACACGAGGTACAAACCATATTGCGTCTCACTGCAATGATCACCCCTCTGCACCTGTCTCACAAAGACAGCCAGGCAGCCAGTCCACCATGCATTTCTGCTGGCTGTCAAGCCGCCCTCTGCGCAGATGGAAACTGCAAACAGGCGCCAACAGCAGACACAACAGGCAGCATATGTTGATTTATGTGTGAAACCATTGCTTTGTGTGTGTTTCACAAAACTGAGTTTTTTGGAAAAAATATTCGGCTCTCAAAGAGTTAAGTAGGCTCTGAGTACAGTTCCTTAGGCTACGTTATGAGACTTACGATCAATTCGACTTGCGATCTGATGTGCGGAAGGTAACCCCATCGTAACTATGACATGATTACATTTAACTTACTTTGTGTGGGTCTGTGGAAATTTGTAAAGGAGTTTAGAAATGAGAGTATTTTAGGACTATCGATAAATTAATCTCTTGTAATTAACATTTGGATTAGCAAGTGAATAGAATTGTTTGTTGTTTTTACAGAGACAGGTGTGAAAGTTGAATGTATACAACGTGCAGTTGGCGTCTGCAAAAAAATTGTCTCTGCCTTCTCGTACTCTTGGAAGAAAAGGAGGGACCTGGGCGTTGCTCAGGATGAACTGGGCTTGCCAAAGCACATGCTCACGACTGAGCATGGTGGGGGGGCACGTCAAAATATGATACAAACAGCACTTGAGCAGGAGAGCGCCATTAGTTGGGTTCTAAAAGCTGACAGAAAATTAGGGCACTTGGTGCTCAGCTGGTAGGATGTGGATGTGCTGGAGACTATGAACAAGTTGTTGAACCCACTCCAGGACTTCACAGATGCCTTTTCAGGAAAACACTATGTCAGCGTCTCCTGCCTCAAGCCCGTACTCCGTCTCTTCAACACAAGCATTACTGACCAAGTATGTGAAGAAAAACATTCTAGCATACTTGAATGAGAAATATTCAGATCCTGTTTTGGATGACCTCCTGGATGTCAGGTCTAGACCCACAATTCGGAACAACCTGTATAAAGAACGAAACGGTGGAACACATTATATCCAGAGAAGCAGAAGAAATAATATAATTAAAGGATCAATATGAAGCCAGCACTGGCATGTCAGCACTCTCAATGGCTTCTGGGGCAGCAGCACAGCCTGTTCCTCCTTCTGAGAAAAAAAGAAAGAAGTCTTTGTCCAGCTTTTTCAAAAAGCAGAGCATGGGTAGCATGGGCTCCAGCAATGTTAGACTGTCAGATGAGGAAAGCATCAAAATAGAGCTGAAAACCTACCCACAGACCACAGATGTTGACAGTGATGCAGACCCTTTTTGAGTGGTGGAAATGCCACCAAGCAAATTGACCCCGAGCTGCCAAACTAGCACGACGATATTTGTGTATCCCTGCTAACAGTTCTCCACCTGAAAGAGCTTTCAGTACTGGTGGGAACATTGTCACGTACCACAGGGCAGCACTCAAACCAGATGCTGTTGACCATCTGGTTTTCCTTTCCCAGAATTTGTAATGGCTAAGATTTACATAAATGCCTTGTTCGTTATGTTCAAATGTGTGAATAGCGTTTCTATACTACTGGATAATACTGCAAACCAAGTTGCACTCGTTTTATTTTTTTTAACACTTGAATACTGTGTAATGTACCTAGGTACTGTGTAATAGTATTATAAATGCAAGTTGCAGTTTTATTATTTATACATATAGCTTAGCGTGAAGCAAGGTTCATATTAATGCAATTTGCCTTAATGATGGTTCAGTTGGTAAAGATGTCATCACCAAGTTGCACTTGTTTAATTTGATTTAATTTTTATTTTGTGAATACTGCGTAATGTACCCAGGCTTGAAGCCTTGAAATAATAGCATTATTACTGGAAGTTGTAATATTATTTATTTTATTGCTATTATTTATTAGTTTAAATATTATGCAGTTTAATGATGGTAAAGTTGATTAAAAAGTCACTTTAACCATGTCAGTGGACAGAGATTGTTAACATTAACAGAAAGTGTAGTTTGTTTACAAAAAAGATTTACTATTTATTCCTTTTCTAAGACCTATTCAGTGCAACACAACTTTTGACAAGCACCTAAGTCTAAATGCCTCTTTGGATGGTTGAAAATATATTCTCAAAATTATAGTTTAAGTTGTTTGCAAAATTTGTTGAATAAAAAGGTTCTATATTTTGACTGCAACTGTCATGCAAAGTGATTCCTTCTCTTCATTAGTGCTACCCCCTTGAAAATTATCACTTTATGGGGCCATGCAAACCAGTATTAATACTTGTGTGCACATTAAAATTTTTGTTGTACAATTCTCATGACAGTGGATTAGGTTATTCCTAGCCAGTCTACTACAGTAATTGCAGTGGAAAATGTGGTTAACATCATTCATGTATGGGAAAAAAATACCATGGAATAAAGTGAAACCGGTATAATTTTGAAAAATACCGTGATATAGAATTTTGGTCATACCGCCCAGCACTACCTACAGCTAATCTTTGGAAAAAAAAAACACACTAACCTAGATATATTTCAAACGAAACCTTGAAATGTTTTTAAATTGAGTTTGGCCTTGTGTTAACACTGAAATGGTTTTTCCTCAATGAAAATTATATCCTAGATATATATGTTTGAAAATCCAGGGTCTCACATTTTTGAGGATGCAAAACTTTTAAAAAAACAATTTGAAAATGCTTGTGTAGTCTGAAAACTTTAGAAATAAACATGCCATTTTTTTAATTTATCTGTGTTAGTGTGGACCTAGAGATCTTTATTTTTTTTCCTCCTACATACACACTCACACATACACACAACACACATTGTCTCTCACACTCTCCGCTTTGTTACTCACGCAGACACATTTTCCATTAGTAAACTACTTTCACGCACAGAAACATTTCTCTCCCAAACACAAAAAAAATCTCTCTCATATGCACAAAGTCTGTAATTACTATTGAAAATTTACCTGCTGGGTTACAGTTGCTCATCCATCATCTGCAGTGTCCCCAATTTAGCTGTCGTTGGCATAGTGATGTTGGCTCTCTGTAAGGCCAGAATGTCTCCCAGTGTTTTTGTGTTCTGTGGACATACTTTATCATTTCTAGAGTTGAATTCAATCTTGTTGCGATATCTATCTTTGCTTTTGTCCTCCACAATATGAATTGGTCTGTAAGCTGTAGCTATTTACTTTGACATATCTTTCATTAGTTTGCTGCTTACTCACTTATCCTTGGGTCTCCCATTGAGGGCTGTTGCAATTTATTTTGAACCTCAATTGTAATTACCACTTAATTTCTACAATATACTGCTAACGGTAGTCAGTAAAAGATTTGCAGAGACAGTACATTCTTAAAAATTTGAAAGGTAATACAGTATGAATATGATACCTTACTTGATATACCAATTATATGGATACTGAGGAAATAACAGTTTATAATTATATGGTCAGTAGCTTTGATTATTAAAAAAAGATAGATATGAAGGAAAAAAGTATATATTGTGGCTGTTTTGAAACAATGCTTATTATTAAAGGAGCAAGGACTTTAGAGTGTTACAAAGTATGTGCAAAGGGTACATACAAAACAGTTGTAATGACATTATTATAAGATATACTGGTATGTATCCAATGTGATCTGGATCATTTTTGACTGCTGTATTTATTTTATTAATAGAAATGTTATTTATGTTACTTACAATGATGGATTATTCAATGTTTTACAAATATATTTACTGCAATAATATGGTATTGTATTTTTGAGAACGCAAAATCTTTTGTGATTTACCAGTAAAGCATCATCCTGCCAAGAGTCCACATTGAAAACGTTAATAAAAATAATAATACATTTTATTTATATAGTGCCTTTCCAATGCTCAAGGTATTTCACAGAGTCTTAGAAAAAACAGCAGGGTATATGTAACATTGGGTACAAATGTTTTCCTGAGTAGAACAATGAAACAGAGTAAAATACTAAATTCAATACTAAAAGAAAAACCTAACAAATAATCTAATTTGTGATATAACAGACACACAAATTATCCTGAGCACCTGGACAGAGAGGTAAACTGAAAGAAAGGGCAGAATGTTAAGTTAAGTTAAAAGCCTTCCTAAATAGATAAGTTTTTGTGGTATAGCGGGTCCACAGCTCCCGTCAAAGGGCCGTTTTTAAAATAAATAATCACCACGCTCGCAGCTTGGTGAGGGGGTGTGGTGGTTTTGCATCTAAAGCAGTTCTAGGGGCGATTCGCGATGTGGGCGTTTCTCACCTAAGTTCACAAGTGAGAAACCGTCCACATCCGTGATTGTTCCTGGGGTTGCTGATTTGCCACAGCTCCCATGCCCTCTAGTTAAATAGAAGCGCGAGTCGGCTAGGGGAGGAAGAAAAAGAAAGAACGAATGGGAGATTGCAGGAGGAAAGTAGGAAGCAGTGGAGAGAGAGAGAGAGAGAGAGAAAGAAAGTCAGTGTGGGAGAACGAGTGAGCGAAGGCTCACGTGCTGCTGATCTGGGAGCATGGGTGTTAGGCCGACATCTGAGGAGTAGCAGTAGTTGTCGCGCAGAGTTTATTTTGAAGGGCGGCAGTGACCGGAAGGTGGATGACTCTCTGCGGAAGGCAGCAGGAGTCGGGACCTGGGAAGTAGTGTCCCCAGCGTGAGAGCTCTGGTCGTTGGGGAATCTCAAGTCGCTGTTCGGTGGTGCCTACCGGATTCAAGGATCGGAAAGGCGACCGACCAGTAGTGGAGTAGAGAGAAGGCCAGCTGCAGGTTGAGTGACTCCCCTATTGAGAAGCCCAGACGGGGAAACAGGGGAGCCGCAGGTAAAAAGGCACCGGGCTTGTTGTTGTTTTTTTTAAAAGAATGCTTCCTGCATTATTTTTAACATCGTTGTTTTTAAGAAGACTTTTTATATTTATTGGATTTAACCTCCACGTGTCACATCTGTTTTTATGGATTATTTATTTAAAGACTTATTAAAGGCACTGCACTATTTATTTGAACATCTTGTTTTGTTGTTTGTTTTAATAAAAGAACTTTGCACTTTTTCACAATCCCCTTGCTATGTTGTTGCCTCACTGCTAAGCTCATCAGCAACATTACCGACGGTGACGGGTTCAAGGGCTCCCAGACAGAAGATGGGAGCATGCAACAAACCCGCATCGTCAAAGTTTTAAGTTGTTTTTTAAAAGAATGAATGGAGTCAGCTGATCTAATTAATTTCGGGATGTCATTCCAAAGTCTGGGTGCTATGGAGCTGAAGGCCCTGTCACCCATAGAGTGCAGGTTAGTATGAGGCACAACAAGATTACTAGAATCAGAGGACCTTAGTAGAAAAACAGGAACATAGTGATTTAGAAGGTCACTGATGTAGTCCGGTGCAAGGCCATTTAAAGCTTTGTAGGTTATTAACAGAATTTTATATTCAATCCTGTAGGACACAGGGAGCCACTGAAGGTGAAGCAGGATGGGTATAATGTGCTCACTGTTGCTGGTTCGAGTAAAGACTCTTGTAGCAGAGTTTTGAATCAACTGGAGCTGTGACAGAAGATTAGAAGGGGCACCTGCCAGCAGTGAGTTACAATAATCGATGTGGGATGTGATAAAAACATGGACAAGTTTCTCAGCATTAGAAAAAGAGAGTAATGAGCAAACATGGGATATGTTACGGAGGTGAAAGTAAGAGTTTCGTAATGTGGTTTATGTGGGGGAAATAAGAAAGGGAGGAATCAAAAATGACACCAAGATTCCTTGCATCAGAAGAAGGTCTGATGAGATCACCATCAAGAGTGACTGAAAAGGATCTCATTTTCTTAAGTAGTGCTTTAGTACCAATTTACAGGAGTTCAGTTTTGCTGCAATTTAATTTTAAAGAGTCCTGCTCCATCCAGGTTTTAATTTCACTCAGTCAAGTTGTAAGCTGAGAAATCTCTGATGAAGTTGTACTTTTGACATTCAAATAGAGTTGAGTGTCATCTGTATAAAAATGATAACCCAGTCCATATCTACAAATAATATGGCCAAGGGGAAGCATATAAGTACAGAAAAGAAGTGGGCCGAGGACAGAGCCCTGAGGAACTCCTTGTATGACTGTCCCTGAGCTAGATCTGCTGTTGCCAAGACTAACACACTCTTGCCTATCAGTCAGATAAGACTTGAAACACTAGAGGACAGTGCCAGACATAACCAGCATGTTCTCCATTCTGGATAGTAGAATGTCATGTCTTACAGTGTCAAATACTGCATTGAGGTCTAACAGAATTAATATGCTGGTTTGTCAAGAGTCTGTTGCCATAAGCAAATCATTGCTTACCCGGAGAAGAGCAGTTTCACAGCTGTGCTGCGCCCTGAAACCAGACTGTATGGGTTCCAGCAAATTATTAGAGCAAGGGTGCCCACACTTTTTCGGCTTGTGAGCTACTTTTAAAATAACCTACCTACAGATGATCTACCTACATTAGGTATATAGTATATACGATATACAGTAATCCCCCGCCTATCGCGGAAGTTACATTCCAGACCCACCCATGATAGGTGAAAATCCGTGATGTAGATAGACCACATTTTTTTATAGTTATAGCCTGAAAATACCCATCCCACACGCTTTAAACACATGGAAACTTATTAAAATACACTTTGTAAACACATATAATATGTGGATGTCGGGCTAAGGATATGAGTAACAACTCTCTATTATAAATCATTTTAACTTCATGCAAGACAAGGCAGTGAGACAGGATAAGAGCTGCTGTACAGACTTTTAAATGATTGACATACAGAGCACAAGCTGAAAACCAAGCAGCACAGAGCCAGCACAAAGTCCACTTCTCCTTAGAGTGCATTCAGCTCCCCCCTTCCCAACACTAAGTGGCAGGAGCGTAGCACGCCTCGGGGGGAGGGGAGTTTTGAACGAAGTGAACGTGACCAGATGCAAGCACTTCTCCTTAGCGTGTGTTCAGCCGTCACCAACTCCCCCCCCAAACCCCACTCCTCCTCCTCCCCCTCCCCCTCCAACAGAACGCACAAAGCAAAAAGAACAGGCATACATCTCGACAGAAGCAACACAAAGCCAGTAGCTGATCTGTCCACTTCTGCTTAGTGCTGAGCTGCCCCCCTTCACAAAAAGAGCGGCAGAGACACGAAGTGGAAAAATGACAACTGCTGTACATCTTTTTAGTGTGCGTTCAGGGCCCCCCTTCACAACGCGAGCAGCGCTATAAGTGCCGTGAGAAAGATATTTAACCACACCCGGGGCAGGAAATAAAGGACAAATATTGTTTTTACAAAAGTTTTAAAGTAAGAATGAAAATAATGCATATGTAACAATTCCCATGAAAATAACAATTTCTTTAAATTGTTCATCCGGTAAACCAAACGAGAGCGTGGGAGAACAGGGGGCAGAGCCCCCTAGTAATAATAATAGTGTTAATAAATCTGCGATAGCTGAACCGCGTTAGAGCGGGGGATTACTGTATATACTGAGTATACTTTATACATAAAATATATGTAGTCGTACTTTGCATAACCGAATAACCTTTATGGCACAATAACAATTCAATACCTTTATGGTCACTACAGTTTTTGGATTTAATAATCTTCATGTGGGAAAAGGCTGACTCGCATAAATAAGTAGAGCCGAATAATGCAGTCAAGGAGGTAGCACATTTCCTCATGTTTGGGTACTTTTCCTCAGTGAGTAAGCTCCAAGACTGTCCAGGAGCCCCAGACTTCAGCTGAATGTCATCCTGTAGTGCCAAAATCTCATCCTCCACTGTAGAGGAGTTTTAGGTGAAACAGTGTTGTAATTTCTGATGTGAGTGAATCACCCTCACCATCTTCCCTAAATGGATAGCACTTAAATGTAGCAATTGGTTCAAGTAAAGCTGAGTCTTGAAACTGTCCGTCAAAGTCTGACAGGCAATTTTCAATCTGCTGTGTGTAGCGTATGCTGTCTAGTTGCGCACACACCTTCTATTGCGTCTCCCGCTCTGACGCGAGGTTTTGGATGTTCCCCAAATCAAGGCGCTGCAGTTTTGAAGACTGATGTTGCATTTTTCGTTTGAAAGCATTAACTGAGCTAATCATATTGACCATGGAGTTCTCTTTTCCTTGCAGCTGTAAATTAAGCTCATTCAACATGTTGGTCAGATCAGAAAAAAAATGCCAACTCTAGCGGCCATTGATCATTATTAAGTTGCTTGTATTCTGCATGTTTAATGACAAGGAGAAACTCCTTTTTCTCAGGCCAGGGGTCTTGAAATCTCAGCAGGAATTTCTCCCTAGCCATCTGTCTCAACGAAGGCCTCTTTTTATCATCTCTCCATCTTGGAAGGACTTCTTATGCTTAATGATCGAGTGACTCACCCGGAATGATGCTTCGGTGTGTCTGTCTTTGCTTTTGAATTCAGCCAAGTGAAAAATGATGGCTGTCCGATTACCTGCGATTTTAGTTCCCTCTCCTTTCTCTTTCTCAGATCGCTTTTCGGAAGGAAGTCAGTTTCGTAGTTTTTACGAACAGTTCGAAAGTACCTTTACAAATTTTCCTTCTTTGGAATAGCAATGACAGATTGGCAGATCAGACAAACACAATTTGATTGTGACATTGTGAGAAAAAAAATCCTCTTCCAATTCCACATCCAGCCCATACCCTCCCCAAACAAAATTTTATTTAAATCCCTTCTTTAGTCGATATAAATTGGAAGGCTAACTAGATCACAGCCGGAGTTTTGCAGTAGCTCACGCGTTTGATCATGCGTGCGGGATGACCAGTGTGTTAGAAGAAAAGAGATCTCAGACTGGCCGCCCTGTATGTCAATCAAGTGGAAAATGCCATAGGGAGTTTATACTGTATGATAGACTAACGTTTAAAAAAAATGTTTTTTGAATGCAACGCAAACTTTTGACAAAAAAGGTAAGTGGGAAATAGCCCAAAAATTTTTAAGATCGTCACCATCAAGACCAGACTTTTTTAACATGGGGGTTACAGAAGCAATTTTAAAAGTGGCTGGCACAAACCCAGTGTCAAGGGATGTATTGATTATTGTCGTAACAGTGAGGATTATGGTATGAAGGCAGGATTTAATAAGTGTGGTGGGGATGGGGTCCAGTACACAAGTAGTTGGCCTCATCTTACAAAGCAGGTCATTAATAAATGCCGTTGTGACTGGTGAGTGGGAAGACAGGGAAGGACATAAATGGATGATGAATTTATGTTAGTTGAATTATTTAGATCTTTAATTTTATTGCGGAAAAAGTGGAGGAATTTTTCACAGACTCAGTAGAGGAGGTAATTGGGTCAGATGCAGGTTGAAGTAATTTATTAACAACAGAGAACAAAACCCTTGGGTTATCATGGCCACTTTCTATTATTCTGCCATAATGTGTGTTCTTGGCTACAATTACTGCATCCCTGTAAGCCCTTTGACTGCTTTATGGTCAGAATGTCCCAAATCACTGCTATAGGTGTTGCCGACAGACAGGTCCGGATTTAGATGAAAAGAGGCCCTAGGCTATTCCACTTATGAGGCCCTTTCACCTCCCATTTTTAAGTTTGTTCAAATTGCTAACAATTTGAATGTAGGCCCCTGTTGATCTTGAGGCCTTAGGCTGAAGCCTAGTTAGCCTATAGGAAAATCCGGCCCTGCCGACAGATAATCCAGAGGTGCACTTCAGATCCAGTATATGACCACCAGAGTGGCTGGGAAAAGCAACATGCTGCACCAAGTCAAAACAGGCCAGTAAAGATAGGAATTTACTTCCCAGTTTACATGTAGTAATGTCAATATGGATGTTGTTAAGGTTTTGTTACCATTCTGCCAATAACAGTGAATTCCATATTGCTATGATAAACTGCAACCTATATATCAAAGATAGCTGAAATATAATATAGTATACACTGTCAACATTGTCTTTCCTCATTATATTTTAGAAGTTGTGCTTGCATTTTTAAAATTTCTTTTTGAACTTTATACAAATACAATTTGAATTCAGTCTTGTGATACTCTGAAATAGCTGTGTGTATCCTCCCACAAAGCATACATTACAAGGTATGTATTTGTATATCTGGACTGCAATACACATGCTGCAGCAAGCTTTGAAAGTACTTACCTTAATTGCCACACTGGGGAGCAGAGTCCAAAAAGTCTGTTAGCAAAAGGCAAACATATAGTACAAATAAAACATGGGAATCGGTCTCAACACATATGAGGAATGTAGCATGCTTAAGTAACATATCTTGTATGTTCCTATGCTTTAATAAAACTTAACCATTAAGAAAGAGAACAATTTCTGTAAGAAGATAATTAACAACACATGTATTATAGTTTTTATTCAATCAGGCACATTTACCAAAATCAACTATCAAGATCAGAATACATTTATTTCACCTGTATAATGTTAAATAACTTGCTCTGGGCCACCTTGTGAGTTGCACATAAAGGACTGAACCTGCAACCACAACTCTAATAATCATAATAGTAATAATGCAATTATAGGTCACAAGGAACTGATCCCTAACATTGCAGCACTAGGTACATGGCAGGAACCAAAGCAAGAGTGAAAAACCAAATTATGCCAGTTGTTAAATTGTTATAATTAACCCAGCCACAGGGGATGCACAAACCAGTGTGATTCTTCGTGCCAGTCCCAAGCCTGGATAAATGGGGAGAGTTACGTCAAAAAGGGCATCAGGTGTAACATATAGCCAAATCATTATACGGAAAACAATACAGATTTTCATACCGGATCAGTTGAGGCCCAGGTTAACAATGGCCACCACCAGTACTGACAGCCAACAAGGTGCTGGTGGAAATTGGTCTACTGTTGGTCGAAGAAGGAGAAGAAGAGGGGGGACACGTGTCCGGAGGCAGGAGGAGAGGATGAAGGTAAAGACAGTGGAACTGAGGGTAGGAACTTTGAATGTTGGCAGTATGACTGGTAAGGAGAGAGAGTTAGCTGATGTGATGGAAAGAAGAAAGTTTCATAAATTGTGCGTGCAAGAGACTAAATGGAAGGGGAGTAAAACCAGGTGGATCTGAGGTGGATTCAAATTGTTCTATCATGGTGTGGATGGGAGTGGAAATGGGGAAGGGGTTATTCTGAAGGAACAGTATATCAAGAATGTTTTGGAGGTGAAAAGAGTGTCAGACAGAGTGATGATTATGAAGGAATGAAGGTGTGATGATGAATGTTGTTAGTGCATTTTCTCCACAAGTTAGGTGTGCGATGCATGAGAAAAAAGATTTCTGGAGTGAGTTGGATGAAGTGATAGACAGCATACCCAAAGGACACAGAGTGGTGATTGGAGGGGATTACAATGGACATGTTGGTGAAGGGAACAGAGGAGATGAGGTTGGCATAGTGTCAAGTAGAGGAATGCAGAAGGTCTGATGATAGTGGATTTTGTGAAAAGGATGGACATGGCTGTGGTGAAAATGTATTTTAAGAACATTCTGGACGAGAAAAGGACATTCAGACCAACAAAGCTTGCCAGTTCTATCCACTTATTTCTTCCAAAAAAACATTAAGTCGAGTTTTGAAAGTCCCTAAAGTTTTACTACCTACCACACTACTTGGTAGCTTATTCCAAGTGTCTATCATTCTTTGTGTAAAGAAAAACTTCCTGATGTCTGTGCGAAATTTACCCTTAACAAGTTTCAAAATGTGTCCATGTGTTCTTTATGAACTCATTTTAAAATAACAATCATGATTCACTGTACTAATTCCCTTCATAATTTTAAACACTTCAATCATGTCATCTCTTAATCTTCTTTTGCTTAAACTGTATAGGATCAGCTCTTTTAATCTTTCCTCATAATTCAACCCCTGTAGCCCTGGAATCAGCCTAGTCACTCTTCTCTTTTCTAGCACTGCTATGTCCTTTTTGTAGCCTGGAGACCAAAAGTGCACACAGTACTCAAGATGAGGCTTCACCAGTGTATTGTAAAGGTTGAGCATAACTTCCTTGGACTTGTACTCCACACATCGTGCTATATAACCTAACATTCTGTTAGCCCTCTTAATGGCTTCTGAACACTGTTGGAAGTTGATAGCTTAGAGTCCACTATGACTCCTAAATCCTTCTCATAAGGTGTACTCTTGAATTTTCGACCGCCCATTGTGTATTCAAACCTAATATTTTTACTTCCTATGTGTAATACTTTACATTTACTGACATTAAATTTCATCTGCCACAAATCTGCCCAAGCCTGTATGCTATCCAAGTCCTTCTGTAACGATATAACAGATTCCAAATTATCTGCTAATCTACCTATCTTGGTATCATCTGCAAACTTAACCAGCTTGTTACTTATATTCCTATCTAAATCATTTATATATATTAAAAATAGCAGCGCCCTAGCACTGACCCCTGTGGAACACCACTCTTAACATCGGCCAGTTCTGATGAGGTTCCTCGCACCATCACCCTCTGCTTCCTGTGTCTGAGCCAATTCTGCACCCATCTAAAAACATCACCCTGAACTCCCACTTCTTTTAACTTGATGCCCAACCTCTCATGTGGCACCTTATCAAATGCTTTCTGAAAGTCCAGATAAATAATATCATAAGCTCCACTTTGATCGTATCCTTTTGTTGCCTCCTCATAGAATTCCAACATGTTAGTAAAACACGACCTCCCCCTTCTGAACCCATGCTGACTGTTCAGAATAACTCCTGTCCTTGCCATGTGTTGCTCAATCTTATCCTTAATAATTCCTTCCATTAATTTTCCTGTGATGCATGTTAAGCTTACTGGCCTATAGTTGCTTGGATCTGCCCTGTCACCCTTTTATATAATGGGATGATATTTGCCATTTTCCAGTCCTTGGAATCTCTCCAGTGCACAGTGACTTCCTAAAAATATGTGTCAAGGGTTTATATATGTACTCACTAGCCTCCTTAAGAACACGAGGATAAATATTATCTGGGCCTGGTGATTTGTTTGATTTCATCTTATTTAATCTGAGCAGCACTTCCTCTACAATTTCCAAATCCCTCAGTACCTCCTTAGTAGTCGTGTTTACCTCTGGGAGGTTATCCACTTGCTCACTTGTAAACACCTCAGAAAAATGTAAGTTTAGGGCATCTGCTATTTCATTGTCTGTATCTTTTAATTCCCCTTTACTATTCCCGATGAACTTGACCTCCTCCTTAACTGTTCTTTTACTACTAAAATACTGAAAGAATCTCTTGGGGTCTTCTTTCGCCTTATCTGCTATATTCCTCTCCAACTGTCTTTTAGCCTCCTGATATCCATCTTAATGGTTGCCCTCATGTTCTGATACACTCTATAATCACTTTGCAGTCATTAGTCTTATATGTCTTATAAAGCAGTTTTTCCTTTGCAACTTCTTTTTAAATCTTTATTAATCCATCGTAGAGTTTTTTAGTTTCCTATTATTCCAAATTTAGGTATGTATCTGTCCTGCATTACATGTAAAACATTTTAAACCTGTTCCACTGCTCCTCGACTGTCTCCACATTTAAAAGCTTATCCCAGTCTATCCTACTTAGACTTTGTGCATCTGCTCAAAATTAGCCCTACCAAAGTTCAACTTAACAATTTTAGTCTTTGCATCTGTACTCTTACAAAATACTGAGAATTGTATTACATTATGGTCACTTGACCCTAGTGGTTCAATCACCTCTACACCCTCAATTCTATCCTGATTATTACAGAATACTAAATCCAGACAGGCTTCACCCCGTGTTGGTGCTTTAACATGCTGTGTTAAAAACAGTCACTGATTACTTCTAAAACTCCTGCTCTTCTGCTCCTTCATCTGCAAGTTATTTGGATAACTAAAATCCCCCATGACTATAATATCTCCCTGTAAACTTGCCTTTTTGATATTACTAAAAAGATGTGTGTTGAAATTACTGTCTGAATTGGGTGGTCTATGACACACTCCTAAAATAAGACCTCTTTCCTTAATATTTTCCAGGCGAAGCCACATGTCCTCACTAAGATGGGGCTCATCATTTAACCGAAGAGGTCTTACATTTAAATTCTGTTTTGCATAAACAGCAACCCCAACTCCTTTTCTGTTCTGTCTATCATTCCTAAAAATGTGTATCCCTCTATGTTACACTCATCCCCATCTTTGTTATTTAGCCAGGTTTCTGTTATTGCTATAATACCATAATTATGGCCAGCTACATACAACTCCAACTCATTTACCTTATTTTTGATACTTTTAAATGTTTGCTTAGAATTTACATTACTACCCATTTTTATTTCTACACCGTTGTTTGTACCTCCATGCATAGACCTAAACCTGGCCTGTTCTAAACTCCCTGACCCATTCCCTAGTTTAAGCAATCCTCGACTATCTGACTCATACACCTCCCCAATACATTGGTGCCCCTCCAGTTCAGATGTAACCTGTCATGGCGGAAAAGGTCCCATCTGTTCCAAAAGGAGTCCCAATGAAAAAAAATGTAACTGCTCTTCTGCCTTGCAACATAGAATCCATGTACTCATCTGTGACTAAAAAAAAATGTACTTGATTGAACTTGTCATGTCTTCCACAGGCATAACACAGAAGTATGTAAAAGTTGTACAGGATATGTACAAAGAAAGTGTGGCAGTGGTGAGGTCTGTGGAAGGACTGACAAATGAATTCAACATGGATGTGTGATTACATCAGGGATTGGCTCTGAGCTCTTTCTTATTTGAAATGGTCATAGATAAGTTGACAGACAAGATTAGACAGGAGTCCTATGGACTATGATGTTTGCTGATGACATTGTGATCTGTAGTGGGGGTTAGGGAGCAGGTTGACGAGATCCTGGAGAGGTAGAGATATGCTCTAAAGAGGAAAGGAATGAGCATCTCTGAAAAAGACCTAAAAATGGCTGTCCACCAACGTTTACCATCCAACCTGACAGAACTGGAGAGGATCTGCAAGGAGAAATGGCAGAGGATTCCCAAATCCAGGTGTGAAAAACTTGTTGCATCTTTCCCAAGAAGACTCATGGCTGTATTAGCTCAAAAGGGTGCTTCTACTAAATACTGAGCAAAGGGTCTGAATACTTAGGACTATGTGATATTTCAGTTTTTCTTTTTTAATAAATCTGCAACAATTTCAAAAATTCTTTTTTTTGTCTGTCAATATGGGGTGCTGTGTGTACATTAATGAGGGAAAAAAATAATTTAAACGATTTTAGCAAACGGCTGCAATATAACAAAGAGTGAAAAATTGAAGGGGGTCTGAATACTTTCCATACCCACTGTATATACTGTACTAGCAAAAATACCCGCGCTTCGCAGCGGAGAAGTAATGTGTTAAAGAAGTTATGAAAAAGAAAAGGAAACATTTTAAAAATAACATAACCTGATTGTCAATGTAATTGTTTTGTGACTGTTATAAGTGTTGCTGTCATCAAGGATTTGATTATCATTATTTCTTTCAATCAGTTTCGTATTTGGAGGACGTGTTGTGTTCAAGTTACATACCGTGTTTGTCAACTGTTGTAAAGATAACAGGTTTCATTCATCGAAGTGTTCACTACCGAAATCGCTAAAGGCAAGGAGGTGCATATTTTGAACGAAAAGGGAGAAGACAGCGAAGGATCGGAAAAGTGAGAAGGAAAACTGTTTAGATAAAGAGCTGGGAAGATGAATGGAAAGAATCAGCCAGCGGTAAAGCAAGGAAGACTCCGTATTAAGGATGGTTGGGTGCACGTAGAAGGTGTAACAATAGGATTGTTAAGCCTTATGATAATGTCCTCACACAGAGGGTTTAGAGGGACTCACCGGGAGAAGTATAGAATAGGGAACCCCGTGTGACTGTTCTGCTGTTCTCCTTTGACATTTCTGTGGCTCTGCCTATTTGTATGCACCTCTCTAAACTTGCATCACTGGTTCTGCAGACAATTCAGTCACGTATAAGGGAAATTTTAATCTCCCCGAAATGGCATGTGCCTGCTAACACTCTCAGATCTGTGACGTAGTCGTCTATATTTTCTCCCCTTGCCTGATTTCTTGAAAAAAATCTGCACCTTTCTACAGTTTCATTTATTTTCTGGTTGTAATGTTCATCAAATTTACGTATCATCAAGCTCATGGTTAACTCATCAGGTCTTACATCACTGGTCAGTGCCTGACACATTTCTCTGCCGCTCTCTCCAATAAGATAACGGCATAATCTGACCTTAGTGTTTTCCTCTGCCTCCGGCATTGCAAGTTCTGTGAATAATCTGAACTCGTCCTTCCATGTTCTCCATGACTTCGCCAGGTCTTTAGCATCGAGGCTTAATGTCAGCAGCGGTCGCAGACCCTCCATTTTCCTTTCATGTGAGGGTCTCCGCGTCCTGAACTTTTAACAGCAAACTGGCGTGACTCTCGGCGCAGTTCCATCACCTACGCTGCCACCATGTTTCTCTCTCGAGATTATTAAAAGGCACAGACTCACGCTTCCAGTTTATGTCTGTTTACGAACTATGACACACTCTTAAGAGTCGGCGACTTTAACTTTCATATCAATAATCAGTGTGACCTAAAAGTAAAGGAATTCATGAACCTCTTGGACTCTTTTGATTTGAGACAGTTCGTTAATCAACCTACACATAAAGCAGGTCATACGTTAGACTTAGTAATTACCAAAGGACTAAAAGTTGATATGAAGCAGATCATTGATATTGGTCTATCAGACCATTTTCTTCTACTATTTAATATAGAAATAATGTTAAAAAACATTCATGAGAAGCATATTGTTAAAAAATGCTCCTTTGACTCATCAGCAGCTTTAAAACTTACAAACATTCTAAGCAATCAGTCCGTTTATAGTGCCAACTATAATAGCGAGGATAATGTAAATAGTAAGGTGGAAAATTTTTATTCTAAAGTAAGAGCTGCTGTTGACATAGTTGCAAATCTTCTAGCATTGTTATTCCATGGAAGACCCAAAGAGTGTCTGATTTAAAAAGAACATGTTGTAGAACTGAGCGTAAATAGAGAAAAACTAAACTAATTATCCATTATGAGATATTGAAGGTTAAAATCACAGAATACAATAACACAGTCTGTCTTGAGAGGCACTGCTATTTCTCTAAGATTATAAATAACAATGCTAGTAATCCCAGAGTCTTATTTTCTACAATTGATCGTCTGTTAAACCCAGGTAACACAAAGGAATGCCCCCAAAATACTTCAGGTGAAACCTGTGAGAAAATTGCTGTATTTTTCAATCAAAAAATTAATGATATTAAAAATAACATAATACATCTCCCCAACACTGCGGAAACTCCTAAGCCCCAGTACTCCGTTATAAACAAATTAAATTCTTTCACCTGGATAGATTTACCTGATATACATAGAATAATCTCTCAACTGAAACACTCCACCTGCGTCCTTGACCCAATACCAACAAGGTTTTTCAAGGAAGTATCAGGCGTGCTAATTGATAATATTCTTGACATAGTAAATTCGTCATTAAATAAGGGGGTCTTCCTAGACTGTCTTAAAACTGCTGTAGTTAAACCCCTACTCAAGAAAAATAATCTTGACCCCTCTGCTTTTGAAAATTTCAGACCCATTTCTAACCTGACCTTCTTAAGTAAAATTCTAGAGAAGGCAGTCATTATGCAGTTAAATGACCACCTCAATAAACATGCTATTCTTGATAAATTTCAGTCAGGTTTTAGAACAAATCACAGCACAGAAACTGCACTCGTTAAAGCAGTAAATGACTTGCGGGTAAATGCAGACAGAGGCCATTTATCTGTTCTCATCATACTCGATCTGAGCGCCACATTTGACGCCATTGATCACAACATTCTTAGAAATCGCCTTACTCAATGGATGGGCCTCTCTGGCAGTGTCTTAAATTGGTTTGAATCCTACCTGGCAGGGAGAAAATTCTTTGTTAGTTGTAGTAATCACAACTCAAAGACACCGACTCTCTCGATTCACTAACACAATGTCTTACGTGTATTTCTGAATGGATGAACAGTAATTTTCTCAAGCTAATTAAAGAGAAAACTGAAATTTTACTGATTGGCAATAATGGATTCAATGAGGTTATCAGAAATAAACTTGATGCATTAGGATTAAAAGTTAAGACGGAAGTAAAAAACTTAGGGGTAACTGTTGATTGTAACCTGAATTTTAAATCGCATATTCATCAGACCACTAGGACAGCATTTTTTCACTTAAGAAACATAGCAAAAGTTAGACGTCTTATATCATTGAAAGATGCTGAGAAATTAATTCACGCTTTTGTTTTCAGTCGCTTAGATTACTGTAACGCACTACTCTCAGGACTACCCAAAAAAGACATAAATCATTTGCAATGAGTGCAGAATGCAGCTGCTAGAATCCTAACTAGGAAAGGAAAATCCGAGCACATTTCTCCAGTTTTGATGTCACTACACTGGTTACCTGTGTTTTCCAGAATTGACTTTAAAATTCTGCTTATGGTTTATAAAGCCTTAAATAATCTCGCTCCATCTTATATATCGGCATGTCTGACACCTTATATTCCAAATCGTAACCTTAGATCCTCAAAGGAGTGTCTCCTTACAATTCCAAAAGCAAAACTTAAAAGAAGTGGTGAGGCGCCTTCTGCTGTTATGCACCTATCTGGAATAGCCTGCCAAAAGGAATTCACCAGGCTAATACAGTAGAGCACTTTAAAGCACTGCTGAAAACACATTAATTTAACATGGCCTAATCATAACTTCACTTTAACTTAATCCTGATACTCTGTATGTTCAATTCATCATAAAACCTATTCATGGTGGCTCTAAAATCCATACTGACCCCTACTCTCTCTTCTGTTTCTTTTTCCGGTTTCTTTGCGGTGGCGGCCTGCGACTCAACCACCACCAACTCAAAGCATCATGATGCTCCAACATTGATGGACTAAAAGCCAGAAGTCTACGTGACCATCATCATCAAGTCCTTCCGTGAGAACCCTAAATACAAAGAGGACTGTTTCATTTATGTTAGGTAGAACGCCCAGTGGGGACTGGGCAGTCTGATGGTCTGGAATCCCTAAAGATTTTATTTTGTTCTACAGCCATCTGGAGTATTTTTTTTTTTGTCCACCCTGGCCATCGGACCTCTTATTCTATGTTAATTAATATTGACTTATTTTCTTTTCTTACTGTGTCTTTTATTCTTCTATTCTTCATTATGTAAAGCACTTTGAGCTACATTTTTTTGTATGAAATGTGCTATATAAATAAATGTTGTTGTTGTTGTTAATTTCACAGTAGTTAAACTAAGAACAAAGTGAGTTCACTTGAGCCGTTCGGAGTACATGCATCGAAGCTTCTCAGCTGTGCTTGTGCTATCTAGTGCGGTCTATCTCTCGAATATCGTATTCGTCTTAGGCATGACAAATGCAAGCGGCAGCGTGTCTATGAACCTAATTTAAAGTTAAGCTTTACACCCTGCTTTCCTATTAGTTTGCATAAGCACAGCCCTTCACCAGCAATTTTAACTCCATTACAGCAATTTTAACTCTGCTACAAAGTGATCAATAGTTTGTTTATACCCTGCGTCTTCTCATTAAACTTGTATCTCGCGAATATCGTATTCGTCGTAGTCATGTCAAACGCCAGCGGCATCCTGTCTATGAACTTAATTTAACCTTAAGGTTTACACCATGCTTTGTTTCTGCAGTAGCTGCACTTATGAATATGCTTGTATGCATCACTCGCTTCATATTCTTTTGCTGCCTTCTCAATTGTGTAATGCGTTTTTTGAACATGTTTTATTCATCAAAGTGATCACTACCCAAATCAGTACTCGTGAATCTAAGATGTTTAACAGGCATTCCCGGTATTAAGTTGTGTATTTGCCAGCGAATATTTAGTGGCAGCGTGTCGATGAACGTAATTTAAACTTAAGCTTTACACTTTGCTTTTCTATTGATTTTTGTACAAAAGGCTTGTTCAGCGTCAGAGGGTTGTTACATCACACACTGCATGCACGGGTTTACCTTTCCTAGACCTGCAAAGTCAGTTCATGTGAGCCGCTCGGAGTACATGCATCGAAGGTTCTCAGCTGTACTTGTGCTATGTCGTGCAAACTTGCGAAGTCCACGGCTTTATTTAATGTTAGCCAAGACCCGACACTTAAAAGTTTCTCTTGCACTTTCGCTGCGTTTGTGCCTGACCATCTCATCTTCGTTTGCATAAGCACAGTCCTTCACCCGCAAATATTTTTCAGCAGCATGTCTATTAGATAGCTGCCGACGGACGGCCTTTTATGGGCAGGCACAACTCCGCCTCACACGGGGACCGAGCTGCTGGTTATAGCCTCATATATGGACGAAAGTAGGTTCCAGTTATGACCGTTACGAGTAGAATTTCAAAATGAAACCAGCCTTTTACAACTTACAACTTTTGTTGTAACTTTTGTAAGTAAGTTGTAAGGAATGAGCCTGCCAAATTTCAGCCTTCCACCTACACGGGAAGTTGGAGAATTAGTGATGAGTCAGTGAGTGAGTGAGTGAGTCAGTCAGTCAGTCAGTCAGTGAGGGCTTTACCTTTTATTAGTATATATATATATATATATATATATATATACTAATAAAAGGCAAAGCCCTCACCGACTCACTCAATCACTGACTCATCACTAATTCTCCAACTTCCCGTGTAGGTAGAAGGCTGACCCCATCTTCACAAAATTTGGTAGGTGGCTTCCCTGCGCTAATTAAAACCGATGTACGTACTTATTTCGGTGGCATGACGCCACTGTCGGCCGCCATATTGAATTTTCCAAACGTCACTAATTCTCCAACTTCCCGTGTAGGTAGAAGGCTGAAATTTGGCAGGCTCATTCCTTACAGCCTACTTACAAAAGTTAAGCAGGTTTCATTTCGAAATTCTATGCATAACGGTCATAACTGTCAACAACGTCCGCCATGTTGAACTTTGTTATTCATGGCCACATCTTCACGAAATTTGGTAGGCGGCTTCCCTGTGCTAACCGAAACCAATGTACATACTTATTTCGGTGGTATGACACCACTCTCGGCCGCCATATTGAACTTTCCAACGTCACTAATTCTCCAACTTCCCGTGTAGGTAAAAGGCTGAAATTTGGCAGGCTCATTCCTTACAGCTTACTTACAAAAGTTAAGCAGGATTCATTTCGAAATTCTACGTGTAACGGTCATAACAGTCAACAACGTCCGCCATGTTAAACTTTCTTATTTATGGCCCCATCTTCCCGAAATTTGGTAGGCGACTTCCCTGCACTAACCGAAACCAATGTACGTACTTATTTCGGTGGTATGATGCCACTGTCAGCCGCCATATTGAACTTTCCAACGTCACTAATTCTCCAAATTCCTGTGTAGGTAGAAGGCTGAAATTTGGTACTTATTTCGGTGGTATGATGCCACTGTCGGCCGCCATATTGAACTTTTCAACAGTCTTTGTTACTTATGGGCCCATCTTCAAGAAATTTGGTACGCGGGTTCCCAATGCCAACTGAATCCTACTTACGTACATATATACGTCCATAGCCTGCAGCTCAGTCACCGTGTGAGGCGACATTGGGTCCCCCAACGCCTCATTGTTGGCTGCCTGCCTATATAAGGCCGTCAGTCGCTCCAGTTTCTACATTCCTTTCCTTGCTTCGCCATGGGATTCATGTCTCCCTGCTGATAACTACAGCCTTTTATTTAATCCACGGCTTCTCCGCTGTTTTATTGTTCATTTATTACGATTATAGTTATTGTGTAGGTATTTTAGACTTACTTTACATTGTTCAGGTACCCATTTCCTTTATCATTCCAACCGTACCCGCATTAACATGTCTATCGAGGTGATCACCATCGATCAAAGAACTGTCACTTACCGAGTGGTTTCCATGCCCGGAGATGGCACCTATCTTTTCCATTCTCTTTGTTACATATTGCACGGCCATATCAGGCTCACTCTTGATATCTGGAGAAACATTGTGTCTTATGTATTAAATGACGGGGACAGGTTCAAGGTGTGGACTGATGACGGTGCAGGAGATAATTATACTACACAGGAGCACCATAAGAGTGAAATGCTTAAGCCCTTCACCTATGCATCTGCATGTGAGATGATGGCTGCCGCTGAATTGTTCGGTTGTCACTTTCAAGTGTACCGAAATGGCCAAATATTTTACACCTTTCGACAACCGCCAATGCCTCTTAAACATCTTAGATTTACAGGTGACGATTTCAGTAGTGGACACTTTGATGTTTATGAATGTTTAAACTCTCAAAAGCTGGATGTGAATTTATTGATGAAACTGGTTGTATACTTACAACGCTTGACAGATGCCAAATGTCACTTCAACACAAGTCCTACAAATACTGTCATAATTGAAACAAACTATGAAACTCAAACCGATTATGACAGCAGCAATCCAAGCTGTGAGATTTGAAACAAGATTACTGTTCACATGGCCAACTGTACTTGCATGCTTAAGAGTAAGCTCAGCGCACAGCTTGGTCATATTACAACCGGAGGGCCGAACTCACAATGTGGTATACAAAGAGATCCTTAACAAATAATTATTGGTATATTTTCCCTCAGTTTAAAAAGGTTTAATTTTCTTTTTAATAAAACTTTTAAGGCAGTACTTTGCCACTGCGAAGCGCGAGTATTTTGCTATATACAGTGGTGTGAAAAACTATTTGCCCCCTTCCTGATTTCTTATACTTTTGCATGTTTGTCACACAAAATGTTTCTGATCATCAAACACATTTAACCATTAGTCAAATATAACACAAGTAAACACAAAATGCAGTTTTTAAATGATGGTTTTTAGTTAGGAGAAGTAAAAAGAAAAGGAAACATTTTAATAATAACGTAACATGATTGACAATGTAATTGTTTTGTCATTGTCATGAGTGTTGCTGGCATATATATTATATATATATATATATATATATATATATATATATATATTCCAGCGCTTATTTTATATATTCCGAAATATTCCAACGCCGTCTTTATATACTCAGGTTTTGACTTTATATATTTGGGAATGACTTTATATATTCAAGTTTTGGCTTTATATATTCCAGCGCTGACTTTATATATTCAAGTTTTGACTTTATATATTCAGAAACAAGTACTGACTTTATATATACCAACGCTGACTTTATATATTAAAGTTTTGACTTTATTTATTCCGACAGTGACTTTATATAATCAAGTTTTGACTTTATATATTCGCGAATGACTTAATATATACAAGTTTTGACTTTATATAGTTAAATGTAGTCATCATTGCATAACTTTTTCTTTACCATAGAAATTTAAAGACTAAATTCAACTTCCATTCCTAACAAAGATATTTCTGGCGACTAAATAGAAGCTACTTATATCCAAATTTGAGCTATTGAGCTGTCGCCTGCCTTCCTGAATAAATCACCCTCGCTTCGCTCTTACTTTTTTACCGCTCATTTAATCATGGCTAGTGGCGGAAAAATTATAAAATGGATGGAGGATTACACCGAGTATGGCTTTACCAAAACAATAATTGATGGCGAATCGATTATTCATAAAGCTTCAATTGGTGATCTGTTTTTCTGTGTTAACCTCATATTTTTCATACTTCTTCTCAAACCAAGAGGGTGCGAGGGTAAAATGAATCGGGAAGCGTGATCAATGTAATCGGTGTACCAGGAAATCATGCATTGACAGAAGTTCCCCTTTGCTTGTGATTAAATGTGTGATTCTTTAACGCGTTATGGAGCACATGCATCAAAGCTTCTCAGCTGTGCTTGTGCTAAGAAAAGGAAACATTTTAAAAACAACACGATTGTCAATGTAACCTTTTGTAAGTAGTGCCTGGAGGATTCATTGTGGAGAAACTCTAGACACAGCGTGTGTATTAACTTGTGGATTTTTCTGTGAGTATTTGGTGGCAGCGTCACAAAGTTGTAACACTGCGTTAGCTGCGGAGCGCAGCTCAGAGCGAAATGAGGTAAATGGGAGGGGAGATGATGATATATATATATATATATATATAGATATATAGATATGACAACAACACTCATATCAATGACAAAACAATTACATTAACAATCATGTTACGTTATTTTTAAAATTTTTCCTTTTAATTTTTCATAACTTCTTTAACACACTACTTCTCTGCTGCGAAGTGCGGGTATTCTGCTAGTATATATATATAATCCAGTGTCTCTCTGTCTGTATGTCTGACCACTTTTCACGAGAGAACTACTTAATGGATTTAGATCAGGTATTTTTCTATAATTTGCTTGAATATTCTGGTTGGTTTTGCGACTTCTCTCATAAGGCTATGAATCATTGTCCCCCCTTCTTGCGCGGGGGAAGCGTGATGTCAGGGGTAGGGAGCCAGGCAGAGCCCTCGTCTCTGTCTTATTTCACTAGTATGCCAGTAGAGCCGCGTGGGGTGGCTAGTGAGGAATATAAAGGAGAATAAAAATAACACATGACTTATAATATCAATAAAACATCTCTATGTTAAATGAATGCAATAATATGCATAACAATATAAATATAAAATATGTAACAAATAATATTAACTAAATAAATAACTTAATGTATGAGAGTTAACAGTAAGGTATCACATAATTCTAGGCACTTTCCTCATTCAAGATGCTGATAGACTGTGGAAAAAAGATTCTCCTTAGTCCTTCTGAAATGCTTTTCAGGAAGTGGTACAGTACATTCTTGGCCACAACACAAAGAATAGGCTGTTGTTGGGATGGCTGTTATCACTAATCATTTTCTTTGCCTTGGTCTGACATTGCTTGGTGCAGATGTCTAGGAAGTTATGGAGCACATACCCATACAACTCTCTGCAGAGCTTTGCGTGCTGTTCCCACACCAGACATTCAGATTTTCTGTGCAGATATGTTCAATGGTGGCTGAGTTATTTAGTAAATGGGAGGGCAGGCTGAAATTTCTGAGGTGTCTGAGGTGCTAAAGACATTACTGTGTTGTTCCTCACCAAGGTGTTGATGTTTGGATCAGGTCAGGTCCTCTGGGATTTGGACATCGAAGTGTCTGAAACTGTCCACCCATTCCATCTTAGTGTTATTAATACTGAAAGGGTGGTGGTACCTCTTTGGTTTTCTTCTTAAGAGTCCAGAATCAACTCATTTGTCTTTCTGACATTCTGGAGAAGACTGTTGTTCTGTCACGAGTGTGACAGAGTTTCCATTTCATCCAGGTAAGCCTGCTTGATGTTGTTAAATATCAGGCCTACTGCAACTCTGTCATCAGAAGACTTGACAATTAAGTCAAAGTCATGTTCAAACATACAGTCATATGTGTAGAGGGAGGACAGCAGTGAACTCACAACACAGCCCTGTGGGGAACCTGTGATGAGAGTGAGGGATGATAAAGTGAGGCCACTCATTTGAACCACCTGGGGTCTGCCTGTCAGTGACTTAAAAACCCAGAAACACAAGTGGTCAGATACATCTCCCTGAGCTTGGTGATGATCTTAGAGGGTTTTATTGTGTTAAATGCAGAACTACAGTCTACAAATAGCATTTACATATAATTTACTAATTACTTTAATTAATTTACAATAATTTATTGTCGCAGTGGGTAAGTACTAAATGAGGAATCAAGGTGATAACTTCCTCTGTTGATCTACTGGAGTGATATAACAATGGATGTAGTACTTTTAGCAAAGAAGAGCATATGTAATTTTTGACTAGCTTCTCAAAATACTGCAGTTAGGGTTAGGGTTAGTGCGATGGGGTGATAGTTATTTAGATGGGTTGGATTTGCTTTTTTAGGCACAGGGACAATCATGGATCTTTTAAGGTATGTTGGTACAAAAGACTGGGTTAAGGACAGCCTAAATATTGCCATGAAAACCAGTGTAAGCTGACTGGCACAGTTCATAAAAAATATATCCTAGAAGGCCATTTAGACCTACTGCCTTTCTGGTGTTCACTTTCCTGAAAGCTCTCCTATTGTTGTGATCTGACAAGTGATCAATGTTTCCACTCTAAGCTGTTTTCCTGCCGCAGATGCATTAGCAGCAAGTGTAAAACTTATTTACAACAATGTACAGTGAATACTAAATAAATAAATGAAGAAAGAAAGGAAAAGAAAAGAAACCAGAATTAATAGCATCAAGCCAAGCATCAAATGGAAAGATCCTGAATAAATCATATATTTGCTTAAATAATACAATACATTCAGATCAGCAAAGCTTGGTAACAGCAATGCAACATTACAGTTTTGGCATGCCATCAGCACAAGTAATTAAAATGGTAAAACTGTCACAACATCAGTGTTGACAGCATTAGTAATATAATCACTGAATAAACTAACCAGTGAAAAGTTGTACAGATGTGCACACTACATTTTTCATGGTCTTCTGCAGTAAGGTATTCACTTGGAACTTATGGTAAAGCTTTCATCACAGTGCCACTCTCTGCGCTCTTAACATTGCTAAAAAGTTTTTTTTTTTTTTGGTAATTTAGCAGAGATGCTGCTAAAAAATTGTTTTATAAATGTAGAACTGTGATCCCTTGCTACATGGGCAGGTCCAGATATTTTTCCTGCTGTCACATGTAGCATTGATCCTTCCCAACCTACTATAGTAGGAAACGTTTTGCTGTGATTGATATATACTGTAAACATTAGTATTTTATTAAAAAATGGCTGATGCTTATTCTGTGTCACTTTCTTTTACATGATCATTATATATATAAGTAAAGTGTCAAAGTAAAAATTAAATGATCAAAATGACTGTTGACTTTGAGTGCACTGCTGTAGATTGATTTAATTGAAAGAATAAGCTTCTCTTAAATTAGCATACATTAAAACTACGCAAAGACCTTCCTCTGTTGCTCATTACCATCAACAACTTGATAATTATACTCTAAAAAAGTGTTTTTCAACTGGTGCTCCATGGGAATAACTGTGTTGTGCCCCTGGGTCCTGACCTTAGAGAGATACACACTCTTCAGGTAGCTGAAACTTGTCTGACGTGGATGGGACTACCTGTAGAAACCAACATAAAAGCAGCTCTGTGATCACTTCTCTAACCTTTCTATACTGTCTTCCGCTTCAGTGTTCTGGCCCAGACGCACGCCATTGTTTCACTCTCACTCCCCTCTACTCACTTGTTTACTTTGTGCGGTTTGTGCATCCCACACCGTTCCTTCTCATCCTCACCCGTGTCGCAGCCATCCTGTGTGACTCCTGCACTCCATCACCAATGCTGAGCAAAAGCACTTCCGTTCCAGCATCTGTCACTATCAAACCTGTCTCTTGTGCTCCTTCCATTATTTTTCCTGGGACTTCCTCCTTCCACTCTGACGTTTATTTTTATATGCACTACGCCTTCTGATATCACCGTGCTCAGCAGCTGTTTAGCCACATGGCCCTTGGCATCTTTAGCCTGATAGTTGCAGTATTACAGTATTGTGCCACCCTGTTTAAAGCACTGCCTGAGGCTCATTGCTGGCTTTGGATGCAACAATATCTTTTAATGTGTTAAACAGGCCACATTAATCTTAAAAATTAACATGTTAACTTTCACAGGCCTAATATAAATAAATGGTTCAATTAAGATAATAATTATACCTAGGAAATTTAACTGTATAACTCAAGTTCCAAATTGTCTATGTTGGTGTCTAGTCAAGATTAAAAACAATTTCAGTCTCCCCCTTTTGAGTTTACCAATGGGAATTGCATCATATAAAAATAATATGTGCAGATCTGACATTCTCAAAGATGTCGCTAAAGCAAATTGCATTAATCTGTAAAATTGCACAAATTATTGAGTACTGAGTACAGCTGTTTATGTCCTTTCCATTCTCCATGTTGTATGGCAATGTTTGACATCTCTCACACTTTGACCCTGTTAACCTTTTAGCCGTGGAAGAACAGTTTACTGTGGGTGGACTTGTTGTATTTCCCCTAAAATCATGAACTTAAAATCAGTTGGAATTGCATGATATAAGAATAATCTGAGCAGAACAGACACTCTCAAATATTATATAGTTTGTAGTAGCAGAGAGAGAGGGAGAGAGAGAGATACTAACTGAGCGAAATTAAAAGAAATCTTAACATTCAGCCCACACAGGCATGATGAAAAACAGTTCAACAAATCTGGGAACTCCTTACAGATGCAATTCAATTGAAGCAGATGACTTAGTGGCACAGGATATTTTAATGTGAGACATAAATAGATGTGTAGAGAAGTATGATTCAAGAGGAAACTGAAAGCTTTCACGCATGTGAAAATGTATTTGATTGTAGTCAGAGGTGGTCCCAATGTGGAAAAAGAGCCATTGAAGTACAGTAGAACCTTAGGTCACGAACGTCTCGGACCACATACAAACTGGGTTATGACCAAGAAGTTCGCCAAACTTTTGCATCTCTTCACGACCACACACTCGGATGACGAATAAGCCAGTTTCCCTTCGGATTCGTATGAACCAATGATTTCTGCACGTGTTTAGTCTCTCCCTGTGCGTTCCCTGTGCAGCGAGCGAGAGAGAGAGAGAGCGAGCGAGCGAGAGAGAGGGCTGGCTGCGTAAGGCCGAGAAGGCAGTTAAAAGAATGCACTGGGCTTGTTTTTAAAGAGACTGGTTTGAGCATGGTTTTAACCTTGTTGTATTTAATGAAGACTATTTTCTATTGGATTTTAACCTCCACTTCACTTCTGCTTACAGCGATCGGTTCGTAGCGTGTATTGTTGCAATGTTACTTTTCTTTGTTGTTTATTAAATTACGGATTTTTCAAATGTTCATTTTTTTCCCTGTGCTTAACACTCATTAAAAAAAAGTGTTTACAGCGAGCGGTTCGTAAGACTATAACGTGAATTCTTGCAATGTTACTTTTCTCTGTTCAAGGTTTTCTCAGTATTATTCAATGTTTTTACATTTAGTTTACTATTGTGCTGTGCATTCTATGGTGTAATAAACTATTTTTGTGCTTAAAAATCTTAAAAAAAATATATAGTGATCCCTCGCTATATCGCGCTTCGACTTTCGCGGCTTCACTCCATTGCGGATTTTAAATGTAAGCATATCTAAATATATATCACGGATTTTTCGCTGGTTCGTGGATTTCTGTGGACAACGGGTCTTTTAATTTATGGTACATGCCTCCTCAGTTTGTTTGCCCAGTTGATTTTATACAAGGGACGCTATTGGCGGATGGCTTAGAAGCTACCCAATCAGAGCATGTATTACATATCAAATAAACTCCTCAATGATATACGATATGCTTCCCGCGCGGTGCTTGATTGTTTGCTTTTCTCTCACTCTCTCTCTGACATTCTCTGCTCCTGATGGAGGGGGTGTGAGCAGAGGGGCTGTTTGCACAGAGGCTGTTTGCCTAGAAGATATGGACGCTACTCTAAAAAATGCTGAAAGACTACCTTCACATTGCTCCCTTCTTTGCGGCCGCTTTATCACGGTGCGCATATTTAAAAGCCCAACAGCACGTATTGATTTTTTGATTGTTTGCTTTTCTCTCGCTCTCTCTCTGACTCCCCCTGACATTCTCTGCTCCTGGCACACATTCCTTTGAAGAGGAAGATATGTTTGCATTCTTTTAATTGTGAGAAAGTACTGTCATCTCTGTCTTGTCATGGAGCACAGTTTAAACTTTTGACTAAAGGGTGTTATTTCATGTCTAGGGGGCTCTAATAATGTTAACAGTGTGGGAGAGTTTATAAGGGCTTAAAATATATAAAAATAACCATACAAACATATGGTTTCTACTTCGCGGATTTTCACCTACGCAACCCCCGCGATCAATGAGGGATTACTGTATTTACATACAGTTTGTATGGTCTGGAACAGATTAATTGTATTTATATACAGTCCTATGAGGGAAATTACTTCTGGTCACAACCAAATCATGTTACGACCAGAGTTTTGGAATGAATTACGGTCGTGACCCGAGGTTCCACTATATATGAAAATTGAAACTGAAACAGCTATATAAATATATATTACTCTATCAAAGCCAGAAATATTTAGACATGTAATAATTTATTCTGTGGTAGATACCACTGTAATTGTAGTGTCATACATTTTAAGTGTTTGGTTTCATAGAAATAGCCTTCTAAGAAAATAATAATTTTTAAGGAATTCAAAATTGATGTCTTGAAAGTTGAAGAAGTACTAATTGATTGCACTGAAACAGAGAGCAAAAACAGCTTGTTCACTTAACCTTTAGGTAAATGGTGTAAACCATAAGAGAGTGCAGAACAAGATTTCAGATCAGGCAAGGAGAGAGAGGTGTGCAGCACTATTAAAGAGCAGAAAGTACATGTTCTTCAGGATCATTAAAATGGGCATGTGTCTCCAAATGCTTTTAGCTTCTGTGGTGTTGGATGAAAATAATATTTCTGGGGTGGTTGAAGGGCACTTCTATGCCCAACCTACTAAAACAGAAGATACACAAGAATTTTTAACATGCAGGATTACAACAATAATAAAGAAAATCCTTGTTGTCACTTTAGTATAAATGTAGAAATGTCCTCTTCGGGTGTTTAGAAAAGTTCCTGGAAAAACTATACCAGAGCTAATTATTACACTCCAGATCAGGACAAATGATAATGTAAAAGGTCGGCTGCCATCATGGTATAATGTATTTAAAGTGCTAAAGAAAGAGGTTAGGAAAAGAGCTTTTTTTGAAATTCTGCTCTACTAAGACCGAGAACATCAGTTGGTTAAATGAGTGGCCCAGATGTTGTTGCAGGGAATTAAAGTACATTTTTCGGGGTTTGTGTTTGTCTGTTGGGAAAGAGGGCACCTGTGTTTCCTGAATGAGCTGAGCCAAAGTAGTGAAGCACTGAATAGGTACCCAGTGTGTACAGGGTACACACTGTGGCTTGTTTAACACTGGAATTACCAGAGCCTACAAAAAAACTTGTAGATCCGTCCCACCTTAAATCGCTTCTGACCTCTCCATCAGCGTCTTATGTCCTTTAAATGTGTTGATAAGCAGCAAAGAGCAAGCAGTCTGCTGTCACATCCCTCACCGGTGCACAGTTTTCATAGCTGAAGTCTGTTTACCTGCGTGTCAGTTGCTTGGATTTGTATAGAGTGAGAAGTCAAGCAAAATCACACCTTTTATAAATACTATGTCGTTATTTGGAACACATGCATTTCATGTGTGTTCCGTGTCTACAACAATCTATGTAATGTAAACACATCGTTAAAACAGATACGTTTTTCATGTTTTAGTAATACTTGACAAAATGTAGACATGAAGTGTATAATGTGTTAAGCCTGATTTCCAAATATCAAATAAACACTTTCACAAAAGGTACAAATATAACAGAACAAGTGTGCTTCTATTCAAAAATATAACTGCAGAAAAAAAACGCGTCAGGGTGTGCCATTGACACATATTTACTGTACTATGACTGCTTCGGTGGCACAACGGTATCAGCTATTGACTGGTAATCAAAACTTCACGGGTTTGATCCCTGGCGAGTCCGTTTTGAGAAATGAATTACTATTTTATAATAAAAACATACATTTGATTTCAATCAGTTTGTAACAGTCGGTATAAATGTACGATAATTGTAAAGGTTAGTTTTATTTTTTTTAATTCAGTTTTATTCTCTCAGTCGCATTCACGATCCTACTCTACACATCTGACACTGCTGTTTTCACATAAAGACACGCTATAGCTCGAATGTTGTTTATTTGGATCACATAAAGACATGCTATAGCTCAAATATTATTTATATGGATCACATAAAGACGCGCTCGCATGTTATTGATTTGGATCACATAAAGACGCGCTATAGCTCGCATGTTACTTATTCATTTGGATTCCAAATAACGATATAGTATTTATAAAAGGTGTCATTTTGCTTGATTTCTCACTCTATACAACTCTAAGCAACTGACACGCAGGTAAACAGACTTGAGCTGAGGAAACACATTGCTGCTTATCAACACATTTAAAGAACAAAAGAAGAAGCGATTCAAGTTGGGAAGGATCTACGAGTTTTTTCGTAAGCTCTGGTGTTAAACTATGAATGGAAGGAACATGCTTAAAAATTCAAATAAAGCACATGACAAAAATACTACTGAATATATTCTTTGGCATTTTACCTTGTAGTTACCTTTTTTAACTAAACGTGGGATTTTGCTGAAATGTGTGTAACTTCTCAACTGCACACAGATGGATTGCACTAAATTAATTATGTAACTTGTAATACTATAGGTGCTTCAACTCCACAATAATAACACAGTTGACCAAGGCAGATCTAGGTGAAATTTCATATACTCATTTGTAACAAAAATACGTAACGTTTAAAATCACTGTGCTCTTCAGTACAACCCATTCTACTGATTATGTTGTTAGTGGAGACTGCATGGCTTTATGCTCAGTTTTATGCCCCTGTTAACAATGGCTGAAACACCTAAAGTCAATAATCTGGAGATCATCCATGTACTTTTGGCCATATGGTGCACTTGTTCTGATAGCCCTGAACTACCCAATGTAAACACCATATGTCTATCCATAAAAAGATTAATTCATTTCAATACTTGATAATAAATGGTTGACTATTATTAAAGATAATGATTTAAATTAATCCTCAGCAACCTATGAAACTAACCAGCATATTAATGATTGCATGGGAGTAAATTTAACATAAATCACATTTGTCTGAATGCTTAGACTGTAGGTCATAA
Source organism: Polypterus senegalus (assembly GCF_016835505.1). Lineage (NCBI taxonomy): Eukaryota > Metazoa > Chordata > Cladistia > Polypteriformes > Polypteridae > Polypterus > Polypterus senegalus. Next base: position 111,025,195 of record NC_053160.1, on the reverse strand, counting down.
ACAACTACAAAATGTTTATTCTTGACAGTAATAATAAAGTGTCATACACACTGTATATCAAGCATGTTGATGTGCTATTGTGAAAGTAGGTTACAAGACTATTTGGGTGATATAGTATGCTACATATACTTTCTTCTGATTTGGATTTATAATTTCTAAATATACACTCCCTTCATAATTTTGAATCCTTCCTTCATGCCCTTAATATTTGCTTGCATAAACTGAAATATTCAATTCTTTTGGTTGTATCTCATACACTGCAGTTCTGGAGTTACTCTAATAGATCATCTCTGGACATTCTCCAGTGCCATTAGGTTTTTTTTTTGTATGATAAATATCAAACATGATAGAAAATTACAAATACAGTCTCAAAGGGTTGTTGCACACACTAAGCACAGCCTCCCTTAAACTGTTGTCTACATTATGTGCAATGTAACTCAACATTCTGTTATCTGCCTTAATTCCTTCAGTACACTATCTTACTATGTCTTTTTTATATGGTGTACTTTAAAGTTTCACATCTCCTTTTTGCCATTATATACACTGCCAGGCCAAAAATGAAGTGACCACTTGGATTTGACCAAGCAAATAAGGAAGAGCCATCCACTAGAAAAGTAATAAGTCATTAATATGTTTCAGCTGTCAACAAGTTGTTTAACCCAAGCTGATGTAATGAGTAGCTTCTCATTTCTTAAATAACCATGTCACATATCAAGTGGTGGAAAAGATGTTACACTGTTTCAGAAGGGTGAAATTATTGGCCTGCATCAAGCAAAGGAAACAACTAAGGAGATTGCTGAAACTACTAAAATTGGGTTAAAAACTGTCTAACGCATTATTAAAACCTGGAAGGATAGTGGTGAACCAACATCTTCGAGGAAGAATTTTGTTTGGAAAGAAATCTTGAATGATTGCGGTAGGAGATCACTTAAATGTTTGGTGAAATCAAGTCGTAAAATAAAACAACTCACAGCTATATTTAATAGTGAAAGAAAGAGCATTTTCAGATGCACAATGCAAAGAGAACTCAAGGTACTGGAACTAAATATCTGTGTAGCCTCAAGAAAACCACTTATCTTTGAGGCTAATTATGCAAAAAAAGTCTTCAGTTTTCCAGAGAGCAAAGTTTGGATTCTGGAACAATGGAAAAAGGTCATATGGACTAATAAGTCCAGATTTACCCTGTAACAAAGTGACGGGCACATCAGGGTAAGAAGAGAGGCAGATGAAGGGATGCACCCATCATGTCTAGTGCCTATTGTACAAGCCTGTGGGGGTAGTGTTATGATCTGGGGTTGCTTCAGTTAGTCAGGTTTAGGTTCAGCAGCGTTATATGTCCAAAGAAAATTAGATCAGCTGACTACCTGAACATTGAATAACCAGGTTTTTCCATCAATGGATTATTTTCTTCCCTGATGGCATGGGTATATTCCAAGATAATAATGCCAGGATTCATTCAAGAAGATGAGACATAATTTTCACACATGAATTGGTCACCACAGAGTCCAGACCTTAACCCCATTGAGAATCTTTGGGATGTACAGGATAAGACTTTATGCACCAGTCCGACTCTCTTATCACTAACGCAAGATTTTGGCAAAAAATTAAGGCAAATCAGGATGGAAATAAATGTTTCATTGTATAAGCTTATTGAAATTATAGCAAGGCGAATGCATGCCGTAACAAAGCTAAAGAATATCCAAAAAAATATTACAGTGTGTGACTTTTTTTGGCCAGGTAGTGTAAATTATTTTTTTATTTCATATGTGCAAAAATGATACATACTGTATATTTAAACTTCATCTGTTATATATGTCCCAAATTTGCATTTGCAACCATTTTGCCGAATCTAGAACAGGAGTGGGCAAACTATTATCTGCATACCAAATGCAGCCAGTGGAAGAAGTGCAAGCGGCCCAAGTCTCCTTGTTGAAATGTATAGCATTACAGGCCTAGTGAGGTGTTACTAACAAGGTGATTTGCAGATGCTTCACCCTGACTAGAAGGTAGTTATGGATCCCATGTGAGCTCATTTCAGTTTTGGTATAGCACTGTTAATTTATCTTTTTGTCCATGTTTCAAATTTTGCAATCATCTGAAAGAGCTGCAATAGGCAAAACTCATTTTCTAAATTTTAAACTCCAGTTTCTGTATTACACCTTGCCTGCAGAAGGAGCCTGAGTTGCATCAAAAGCTTGTATATTGTAATCTTTTCAGTTACCCAATAAAAGGTGTAATTTTGCTTGGCTTTTCTCTAAAATTTAAAGAAATGTGTTCAAACATAAATGTAGACTGCACCAGATATACAATTCAGACGGCCATCCTTTATGGTGAATTTGGGAACCTCACTTTCAGTATTTAGGGCACACTGTGACAGACTGTACAATTTTTGCTTAAGTTTTTTTTTTTTTATTCTTGATTTCGCCTTATACAATTTCTCGTATTAGGAATTTATTAGCTTTCGCATACCCCTTGGGATCAGAGCGCAGGGTCATCCATTGTACTGCGCCCCTGGAGCAATTGAAGGTTAAGGGCCTTACTCAAGGGCCTAGCAGAGTAGGATCTCTTTTGGCAGTGATGGGAATACCAGCATAGATCCTTAGCCTCAGAGCCACCTATAAGGAGCCCTATAAGTTCTCCTGACTGTAGATCATTCAGCATTTGTTGCCAAGGTTTTGCAAACATGCTATGCACAGTGCATCATTATTTGGTAGCACAAATAGCTGAAAGCAGGTCAAATAAAAATTACTAAAAGAAAATGTATTTATTTTTATTAAGTTTATTAACAGATAAAAATGTTTGAATTAATTGTTGTGACATCTTCAAATCTCAGTTGCTATTGTTTGTACAGTAAGATGAATGTTGATGACAAGAACATCAATTATTTTTAAAAGTTAATTTCAATTATTAAAGCATGTACTAGATTGCCTGGGTTCATAGTCACACCTAGTTTTTATGCAGTACGAAACAGTTTCATCATAGTTAAAAAAGCATCTTACATAAAAGTAAAAAGGCTTTGTTATTAACAGCTTATAGAAAGGATGTGGATTCCACCAAAGTCATCTCAATATAGAAAGAAGTCATTATAGCTCAAAAGTTATTAATTTGGGGTAAATATATGCAAATTTGAACTCATTAGGAGACTGTTTTTCACTTGCATGCAAGTGCTTAATCATGCTTTTTTTGTCACAGGCAAATCAACAATATGCTGAGAAGGTGGGATGGTTAAATAAGTGACTCTAATCTTAGTGAATAGAAAATGGACATATTAAGTTTATGGGGACTAGGAAGAGACAGGGCCAATTCTGCCCAGGCAAATTGCCTTAAAACTAGATGAAGACATATGCACCTTCAGATTGTCTGAGAGCATATTAACAACTAAAAAGTGTGAGCGTAGGACAGACAAGGTTAAATCATTTAAAATTAATGAACAGGTTTAAAAAAAGAAAAATTAAAAAATACACTTATATATATGTAATTATATTATATATAAAATAAATACATATAAAAATAAATGCATTATAATTATTATATATAAAAATTAACACTATTTTTGAATGTTATGGAAGGAACTGACAACTTCAAAAAGCGATAATTATTAAATTAAACATAGCTGAGCCATGACTTTATGTAAATTACACAAATCTACATAAAACAAATACATTAAGTTAATTATGATATACAGTATTTATATTGAATTACTTTGTACACTGGACACAGATACAACATGTGTGCTTTCATTTTAACTACTAGATCAGAAGCCAGTCACATAAGTTGCACAGGATCATGCACTGAGTCACAGATTGGGATTTATAAATTAAAGTTTAATCCATTACATCACACTGTTAGAATAAAAATACAAGGGAGGTTGAAAAGGTGAAATATAATTGAAGACTTCTTCAACTGATGATGCACCACTGCTCTGTTAGCATATTTGCTTTAAACTTAAAAAGGCAAAGGTAACACAGGTGTACTTTTCAATTATATGAAAGTGAACAGTGCTCCTGATTCACAGTTACAGAATCTTTAGGAAAAACTTGGAAAAACTGCACCCTGTGTGAAGTCTGTATATTTTCTCAATCTCTGTGCAGGTGGTACCCATATATTCTCTCCATTTTCTTTCACATTCTAATGGCATACTGGTAAAGTTGATTGATTATTTTAAACTGGTCTAGTATTACTGAGTGTGGTTAAACATGTGTGTTACAGTGGTATGTGATGGAATGTAACTCCATCTCGATTTGGTTCTTGCCTTGTCCTTAATGCTGTATTGATAGGCTTTGCCTCTCCACAACACTAAACTATAATAAGAAGAAAATTAATAAATGATTGTATGAAAGTGTAATTAAAATGTTGAATAAATAGTGAAAATCACATGAATAATACACATCATGCAAAGCTAAAAATTACATCTTACATGAGCAGAATAAAATGAATGTAATTTTTATAGTATAATCAGTCAGAGAGAAGGGAAATTATAAATATTAAAAATTTTAACAACAATAAGTAAAGTTTGTGAGAGTTATTCATTTTTTTTTCAAAATGTAAATAGTGGCTGGCTTGCTGGTGCAGTGGGTAGTGCTTATGTTTTTTATGTTTATGTGAATTATGTTTTTGGACTTCTCTAGCACCTTCAACACCATCCAACCTCTGCTCCTTAGGGACAAGCTGACAGAGATGGAAGTAGATTCATACCTGGTGGCATGGATCGTGGACTGTCTTAAAGACAGACCTCAGTATGTTTGTCTCAGGAACTGCAGGTCTGACATTGTGGTCAGCAACACAGGAGCGCCGCAGGGGACTGTACTTTCTCCGGTCCTGTTCAGTCTATATATATATATATAGACAGTCTATATATATATATAGCAGTCTATATATTTAGCCAAGTGCAAAAGTTCGCTGACGACACTGCTATCATGGGCTGCATCAGGAGTGGGCAGGAGGAGGAGTGTAGGAAGCTAATCAAGGACTTTGTTAAACGGTGCTACTCAAACCACTTACACCTGAACAACATAAAGACCAAGAAATGGTGGTGGATTTTAGGAGGCCCAGGCCCCTCATGGACCCCATGATCATCAGAGGAGACTGTGTGCAGAGGGTACAGACCTATAAATACCTGGGAGTGCAGATGGGATGATAAATTGGACTGGACTGCCAATACTGATGCTCTGTGTAAGAAAGGTCAGAACCGACTATACTTCCTTAGAAGGCTGGCATCCTTCAACATCTGCAATAAGATGCTGCAGATGTTCTACCAGACGGTTGTTGTGAGTGCCCTCTTCTATGCGGTGGTGTGCTGGGGAGGCAGCATAAAGAAGAAGGACGCCTCACACCTGGACAAACTTGTGAGGAAGGCAGGCTCTATTGTAGGAATGAAGCTGGACATTTTAACATCTGTGGCACAGCGACGGGCGCTGAACATTCTCCTGTCAATCATGGACAATCCACTGCATCCACTGAACAGTGTCATCTCCAGGCAGAGGAGCAGCTTCAGCAACAGACTGCTGTCACTGTCCTGCTCCACTGAAAGACTGAGGAGATTGTTCCTTCAATTCCACCCAGGGGGGTAAACGTTAACATTTTTCAAAGTTATTGTCTGTTTTTACCTGCATTTTTATTACTCTTTAATATTGTTTTTTGTATCAGTATGCTGCTGCTGGCTTATGTGAATTTCCCCTTGGGGATTAATAAAGTATCTATCTATCTATCTATCTATCTATCTATCTATCTATCTATCTATCTATCTATCTATCTATCTATCTATCTATCTATCTATCTATCTATCTATCTATCCTATTCCTAATGAATTCAGCACTCTGAATATGAATTCCCACATATAATATTTATCTGTGCGTAGTTGCAACATTCTCTCCAAGTCAGTACTGTTAGTCAACAAGGTGCTGGCTAAAATTGGGCTACTGTTGGCTGAAGAAGAAGAAGAAGAAGAGACATGTCTGGAGGTAGGAGGAGAGGAGGAAGGTAAAAGAGTGGAACAGAGGGTAGGAACTTTGAATGTTGGCAGTATGACTGGTAAGGGGAGAGAGTAAGTTGATATGATGGAGAGAAGGAAGGTTGATATATTGCGCGAGCAAGAGACTAAGTGGAAGGGGAGTAAGGCCAGGTGGATCGGAGGTGGATTCAAATTGTTCTATTATGGTGTGGATAGGAGAAAGATGCAGAAAGTAGACAAGAATACAAGGAGATGAGGTGCAAGGTGAAAAGAGAGGTGGTGAAGGCTAAAGAAAAAGCGTATGAAGAGTTGTATGAGAGGCTGGACACTAAGGAGGGAGAAAAGGACCTGTACCAATTGGCTACACAGAGGGACAAAGCTGGGAAAGATGTGCAGCAGGTTAGAGTGATAAAGAATAAAGATGGAAACATACTAACAAGCGAGGAGAGTGTGTTGAGCTGATGGAAAGAGTACTTAGAGAGGCTGATGAATGAAGAGAACGAGAGAGAGAAGAGGTTGGATGATGTGCAGATAGTGAATCAGGAATTGCAACGGATTAGCAAGGAGGAAGTAAGGACAGCTATGAAGAGGATGAAGAATGGAAAAGTCGTTGGTCCAGATGACATACCTGTAAAAGCAAGGAGGTGTTTAGGAGAGATGGCAGTGGAGTTTTTAACCAGATTGTTTAATGGAATCTTGGAAAGTTAGAGGATGCCTGAGGAGTGGAGAAGAAGTGTACTGGCGCCGATATTTAACACTAGAATTACCAGAGCCTACGAAAAAACTCGTAATTCCGTCCCACCTTAAATTGCTTCTTAAATCCCTTCACACCTGCTGTTTCTTTTGTACTCCAGGACATGCAGAGGAAAGAATGGTAAAGAGCAGTAACTTCGGCGTTATATGCAATCATCAGACACTCCCCATCTGCCCGTGTCGTTCAAACACAGGAACATATATTGGTGTAAAAGTATAACAAAAGTGCACTTTTATTCAAGTGCACTTTTTCCATCGCCTTTTCCTGTAAGAAGCAATGTACACACTTCTCTCTATGCTGTGGTTTCTATTACACACCTGAAAGAAAGAGACAATACATGTGAAAATATCCAGCATACAGCAACATGCGGGGACTGGCAGGAACACTCAGTAAAACTGAATAAAAAGAAAAGCAAGTGATGGTGAGATACGAAGAAGGCAGCTTCGCCAGCGTCTGTGTGTCAGAACCCTTTTTTGGTGCGTTAGTATGCATCGTGGTACAACGCAGAGCTATAGCGCGTCTGTATTCTGTTTCTTTTGTACTCCAGGGCATGCAGAGGAGAGAATGGTAAAGAGCAGTAAGTTCGGCGCTATATGCAATCATCAGACACTCCCCATCTGCCCGTTGTTTTGTTATACTTTTACACCAACTTATGCTCCTGTGTTTGAGCATGCTCAAACGGGCATGCTCAAAAAATACACGTGTAATGCCACGAAAAGTGCACGCAGACACTTCATTTCGCAAACAAAACAAGTGCACTTTTATTCAAAACTACCTGTATAACCGAAGAAAAAGAAAGCAAGTTACAGTAAGCGATTGATACGACAGCTTGCATGGTGCAATGCTAAGAAGTGCTGATTTTCATTCCGTGCTATATAAAATAATCACATTCAAATATTAACAGTTCCCACACACCCAAGGACCGTCCTTCCTACATTTACAACACGTGTACTTGTTGCCGTGTACACACCTCTCTGTGCTATGGTTCCTATTACACTGAATGAGCACCTGACACTGTACTTTCTTCCCTGGGGGAAGGTCCCGCATCAGAGAATTTCCAGTTCCTGCATAAATTCACACCCGATCTGACGCTGTTCGTTTTCAAATAATATTGCATTAGTGCGATTATATTTTCACATATATTGTCTCTTTCTTTCAGGTGTGTAATAGAAACCACAGCATAGAGAGAAGTGTGTACATTGCTTCTTACAAGAAAAGGCGATGGAAAAAGTGCACTTGAATAAAAGTGCACTTTTGTTATACTTTTATATCAATATATGTTCCTGTGTTTGAACGACACAGGCAGATGGGGAGTGTCTGATGATTGCATATAGCGCCGAAGTTACTGCTCTTTACCATTCTTTCCTCTGCATGTCCTGGAGTACAAAAGAAACAGCATACAGCAACATGCAGGGACTGGCAGGAACACTCAATAAAACTGAATAAAAAGAAAAGCAAGTGACGGTGAGATACGAAGAAGGCAGCTTCGCCAGTGTCTGTGTGTCAGAACCCAGGGGTGGGGGCGTTAGTATGCATCGTGGTACACTGCAGAGCTATAGCGCGTCTTTAGTGAAAACAGCCGTGTCAGATGGGGTTGTATGGATTGATTCTGAACGCGACTGAGAGAATGAAAAGTGAATAAAAAAAAGCTAACCTTTACAAGGATCATAAATTGCACCGGCTGTTACAGACTGAAATCAAATGTATGCTGTTATTCTAAAACAGTAAGACTAAGAGCAGTGTACTTCTCAAAGCGGAGGGGCGCAGGATCAAACTCATGACCTCTTGATTCCCAATTCCTGATTTTATTGAACCACGGAGGCAGTTCAATAAACTACTGTCAATGTCGCAAGTTAAGGCGGCTTTTTGTTTCTGCAGTTATATTTTTGAATAAAAGCGCAATTGTGTTATTCTTGTGAAAATGTTTCTTTGCTATTTGGACTTCAGGCTTCATACATTATATAGTTTATGCCTACATTTTGTCATCTACTACTAGAATATAAAAAACTTTTCTGTTTTAACAATGTGTTGGCACAGATTACTGTAGAAACGGAACAGACATGAAATGCGTGTATTCCAAATAACGATCTATTATTTCCACTCTAAAACTCCACTTCACTCCCAGATACTCAATCAAGGCATGAGCTGAGAGAAGTTCGTGTACGTTCTAAATTGGTGGGTGGATGGAATAGCCGGCTGCTCCTAGCTTCTCTTTATCAGCACATTTAGAAGACAAAGGATGCTGGCGGAGAGGTGTGAAGGGATTTAAGAAGCAATTTAAGGTGGGACGGAATTACGAGTTTTTTCGTAGGCTCTGGTAATTTTAGTGTTAAGAATAAAGGGGATGTGAGGACTGTAGTAACTACAGGGGGATAAAATTGATGAGCCACAGCATGAAGTTATGGGAAAGAGTAGTGGAAGCTAGGTTAAGAAGTGAGGTGATGATTAGTGAGCAGCAGTATCGTTTCATGCCAAGAAAGAGCACCACAGATGTGATGTTTGCTCTGAGGGTGTTGACGGAGAAGTATAGAGAAGGCCAGAAGGAGTTTCATTGCGTCTTTGTGGACCTGGAGAAAGCATATGACGGGGTGCCTCGAGAGGAGTTGTGGTATTGTATGAGGAAGTCGGGAGTGGCAGAGAAGTATGTAAGAGTTGTACAGGATATGTTGACGGATGCATTCAAGGTGGAGGTGGGTTTTCATCAGGTATCAGCTCTGAGCCCTTTCTTATTTGCAATGGTGATGGACAGGTTGACAGATGAGTTTAAACAGGAGTCCCTATGGACTATGATGTTTGCTGATGACATTGTGATATGTAGCGATAGTAGGGAGCAGGTTGAGGAGACCCTGGACAGGTGGAGATATGCTCTAGATAGGACAGGAATGAAGGTCAGTAGGAACAAGAGAGAATACATGTGTGTAAATGAGAGGGAGGTCAGTGGAATGGTGAGGATGCAAGGAGTAGAGTTGGCGAAGGTGGATGAGTTTAAATACTTGGGATCAGAGTAATGGGGAATGTGGAAGAGAGGTGAAAAAGAGAGTGCAGGCAGGGTAGAATGGGTGGAGAAGAGTGTTAGGAGTGATTTGTGACAGACGAATATCAGCAAGAGTGAAAGGGAAGGTCTACAGGACCTTCCTTCTATGTGAGAAGTGAGACTAGCTATGTTATATGGGTTGGAGGCAGTGGCACTGACCAGAAAGCAGGAGACAGAGCTGGAGTTGGCAGAGTTAAAGATGCTAAAATTTGCACTGGGTGTGGCGAGGATGAACAGGATTAGAAATGAGTACATTAGAGGGTCAGCTCAGGTTGGACGGTTGGGAGACAAAGTCAGAGTGGCAAGATTGCGTTGGTTTGGACATGTGCAGAAGAGAGATGCTGGGTATATTGGGAGAAGGATGCTAAGGATAGAGCTGCCAGGCAAGAGAAAAAGAGGAAGGTCTAAGAGAAGGTGCAAAAAAGCTCATTGTGGCCACTTGTACCAACAATCTCATTCTTACAGTCATTACGCAAAGCTAATGGCCAAAGGGTGAGGGTAGGAACAAAGATTAACTGGTAAATTGAGAGCTTCACCTTCTAATCAAGTTCATTCTTCACCATTACAGAATGATACAGCAACTACATGATTGCTGTCACTGCTCCAATCCGTCTGTTGATCTCACCATCCCTTTTCTCGTCACTCATGAGTAAGAACCCAGGGTACTTAAACTCCTACACTTGAGGTGGTAACTCATCTTCCAGTTGGAGAGGACAGTTCACTTTTTCCTACTGAGGACCATAGCCTCAGATTTGGAGGTGCCGATCCCCATCCCTGCCATTTCACACTTGGTTGCAAACCGTTGCAAAGCATGCTGGATGTCACAGCCCGATGAAGCCTACAGGACCACATTATCTGAAAAAAGCAGTGATGTGATTCTAAGGCCACCAGACTAGACCCCTTTCCCTCCCTGGATCTGCTTTGATATTCTATCCATGAAAATTACAAACAGGATAGGTGACAAAACACAGCCCTGGCACTAGTAATGGTGCTGATGTTTTTCCAAGTATGTAGACACTGCTCTCACTATGATTATACAGGGACAGAATAGCCCTTATTAGGGGCCCCAGAACCCCATACTCTTCAAGCATCCCCAAACAGAATCAATTGAGGAACATGGTCATACAAATTCTCTATGTCCACAAAACACATGTAGACCAATTGGGTGTAATTCCATGTACCCTCCCGCTGTCCACTGTTTCACAGCCTGGGTGGAATATAGATTGCTGCTCCTGGATCTAAGGTTCCACAACTGGGCAGAGTCTCCTTTCTAGTACCCTGGTATAAGCTTTTCCGGGGAGGCTGAGGATTGTGATCTCCCAATAAGTGAAGCAAATGCTCCTGTCCCCCTTTTTAAAAATGGGGACCACCAACCTGGACTGCCACTCCAGTGGCACAAGTACTAATGACCACACAACACTGAAAAGGCATGTCAGCCATGACAGTCCACCAATGTCCAGCACCTTCAGTATTTCTGGCAACATCTTATCCACACCTTGATTAACTACCTCAGTGACCTCCATAAGGTAAATGGTAATTAATCCCCCCTCAGGTTATGGCTCTGCCTCCTCCACTGAGAGTGTGTCCATTGGGTTCAGGAGCTCCTTAAAGTGTTCGTTCCACCGCCAGACAACATCTTCAGTCTGGGTCAGCACTTCTCCACCCTTGCTGAGAACAGCCTGGGTGAATCTCTACCTTCCCATTCTGAATCTCCTGATGGTTTGTCAGAACCTCTTTAAGCTTTATTGATAGTCATTTTCCTTGGTCTCCAAGAAGGTATGGTATATCGAACTGACAATTGGGGAGAAAGCAAATATGGCAGTTAGAGTTCTCCTTTCTGTGACCTTCAGTCAGACAGAGACAGCCCTCTCAATGTGTAGGACAAACCTCCAAACATCGACCTAGAAGGGACTCAGTAAGAAGCCTCTTTCTCCGGGCAACTCCAGAGTAAACAATCCAGCCTTTTTTGAAGGGTTTGGATCCAGAACCAAGTGGATTTCTAGTTGGTATCTCTCTACCTCACCCACCAACTCCGGTTCCTTCCCCCATGAGAGGTGACATTCCACATCCCAAGAGTCAGTTTGTGTCTCTGGGTTCCAGTCCTCCACAGTCTCTGCTTTTGTCCGCCACCCAGGCTATGCACTCAGCTGCTTTTCCGCCTACAGGTGGTGGCCCACTGGGGGATTCACATTTTTTTTTATTTTTCAAATGCTAAGGTAATTAAAATTGGTAAACTGTTTAGTTGAGTGTTGTTTTTCTTATTAAAACTTTTTTTATGCTCGTGTGTCTTTGGGAGGAAAAAATACACGACTCAAACTAGTAGTTCACAGGGTGAATTTTACTCCTATAAGGTGTAAAATCAGCAATGGTAAAATCCAATAACTTTGACTCCCTATAAATTCACAGAAAAAAAGTTTTTACATGAAAGTCACATAACATCAAGCAGTTAGATTATTTTCATCTTAAAATCTCCAAAAATGGTAATTTAAAAAAATGTCTGCTTTATGTGGACAGACAATTATAAGTTGCCTTACCTTCCATTGCAAGACTGTGATCCTTTGGTGTGCTTTCGAAACCAGGTCTGCTGTGATTTCATGAAGTCTGTTCTTGTAATATGTCCACTGCCATTTGTGTCAAGGCTGATAAATGTATCCCTAGCTCGATCTCTCTCCTTTGCTGTCAGTAGTCGCACTAAAGAATTCTAAAGAATTAAAAATTTACAGAAAATATTGATTCAACAAACTAAACAGCAAAAATTATACAATACAAGCATACTGTATTTGTGTAAATTCTTTAAAACATTATGGTTAATAAATTTATTATATTTTAAGATAAAATACAGTATATGGGATGTTTTTTCTGATAAGAATTCAAATACCATTTTTCCTGGGATACCAAATTTGCAGATCATGCAGAAAATAAGCTCAGGTGTGAAAAACAACGCAAGTTCTACTGGAAGTATGAAATTATAGCAAAGATGGAAGTAAGCATTGCAGCTTAAATACTGATTCTAAAAAAACCCTTCATAATAAACTAAGTTTTTCCCAGCTGGAACCCCAAATGTTTTATTTATTTTTGTGTTTATTACAATGGTGTAGTCAGCAAAATTTTGTGAAGCAATGACAGACTTAATGACCCTTGCAAACATGATGAACTCCAAATTCAAACACTGTTGGAACTGCTGTGTCAACTTCAGGTACATAATAATGCTGGTTGCAAAAATAATGCATAGGTATATTTGGTCCTTTCTTAATGGGCAAGGAAGGCATAGAAAGAATACTATGATTTAGACATGAGAGTATGAGTAGCTGCTGATTATTGTATTCTGAAAAGAGAACTTTTAGCTCAATTTGGCTTTACTCAATGGTCATTTTTTTGAGTCTTTATGGTTAAGGTGCACTCAGTTTGGGCTTGACCCAGTTCGGGCAGCCATGTAATTATTGTGGCTGTGCCTTATATTTGACTGCAACAATATATGAACCAACAGACCTCACCTATATTCACAGTGACATTCATGTACAGTATACCCAATCACCTCCTGTATTCTCACCAAAGACAGGAAAAGGTAGTTACTATGCTGGATAAGCCACTATACACAGTGAAAACAAGGCATGACTGGACTCATTAGAACATTAGAACATTAGAACAATCTAGACGAGAACAGTCCATTCAGCTCAATAAAGGTCGTCAGTCCTATCCACTTATTTCTTCCAAACAACAAAGAGTTTTGAAAGTCCCTTAAGTCTTACTGTCTACCATACTACTTGGTAGCTTATTCCAAGTGTCTATCGTTCTTTGTGTAAAGAAAAACTTTCTAATGTTTGTGCAAAATTTACCCTTAACAAGTTTCCAACTGTGTCCACGTGTTCTTGATGAACTCATTTTAAAATATCAGTCTTGATCCATTGTATTAATTACCTTCATAATTTTAAACACTTTAGTCATGTCACCTGTTATTCTTCTTTTGCGTAAATTATATAGGCTCAGCTCTTTTAATCTTTCCTCATAATTCAACCCCCTTTAGCTCTGGAATCAGCCTCTTTGCATATATGTGGGGCAAATAAACCCACAACATTACCTACTATACTGTGGAAGTCACTCTCTCTGATGCAGGAAAGGGGGCAGGCACTCACATTCTGTGGACAATAACAAGCAAGAGGGAGGGTTTCTACCACTTTTTGTTGAAATCAAGGAGGAAAGCTAAGGAAAAGGAAGGTTTTGAAGAACCTGTTGAACCAGATGAAAATAAGATATAGACAATTGTGGCAAGCTGAACAGATCAGGAAATGTAGAAGCTAAAGGCAGCTCAGTTACAGCCAAAAGAAGAGCCCACTCAGATCACCATAACACACCTCACTCACCCAAGCCCTCCTCACAGTTTCACTTCAGACAATTTGGGGTGAATGGTGTCAAACAGGTGGTAGAATGAGCAAGAAGTGCATCAGCATCCAGGCCAAAGGCAAATATATACCTTATAGAGTATATAAGAATTGCCCCAGGCTTCTGGGGCTATTGTTGAAGCTGATGGGTGTTGCCTGGAAAGCTCAAACCCTTACATCAGTGTGAAGTACAGTGGTCCCCAACTTCAATCCAAAGGAGAAAGACGCCATGAGGCCTGGCTTCATGATCATGTTCACATACAGTATCCTTCCCAGCCCATGGGGTCTTTACATCTGATACGGCTCAGATAAGACCTGCCAACTCTGCATTTACCAGAAGCAGAGTTAGAAGCATATTCTTTCAGGCTGCAAGGCGGTACTAGTATGGATGTCAACATGACTGTGTCCTTCATAAGCTAGCCGAAATCCTAGAAGGATGCAAGCTAGAAGCAAACAAGTGCCTCTCTGGTAAATTTACCACAGATGATCAAGTTTTTCATGCAAAGGGGAAAGGCTCAGAGTATCAGCATGAAGGCATGGGCCATCCTGTGACCCAGAAGTGACTGGAACATAAGAGCCGATTTTGACCACCAGTTGAAATTCTTAATTTTGAGGAAACAATATAATGAAGACTCATTTAAAAATATCAGAAATGTTGTATCAGAGATAGTCAATTTGCCAGGAATCTCATACCACAGCATCTCACATTGTATTGCAAAATGACTTGTTATATCAAGTCGAATTTCACCAGGGCAAATGATGATACTGTTGATTTGTACCAAGCCAGTACCTTTGTGAGATTTGCTGATGACTCATGTCCATTTACTAAGGAGTCACCTAGGTATGGAATCACTTTAAAACAGATTAAATCAAAATTTTAATTGCCAAGAATAGATGAGGAATTCTGCCACTACTGTGCATCTTACCCACAATTTCAGTTGCAACAAATTACTTAGCAAATAAAGGTGCCATTGGTCCTACCAATTGTGGATATTTCATTTGACTGGATCATTTATAGGACTGTATCGCTTCTTCCCTTCCAGTGAAAATGGGATAAAAGAAGCCAGACAGAAAGCAGCTGTCAGTTGAGCATCAGTGCTCCTGAAGATCACATGAGATATTCAGAGCATATCTATTGCGACCACCAGAGTGCACCAGCTCTCCAAACCTCCGACACAACAGGTATAAGGCACATGTCCCAGCACAACACAAGGCTTTTATTCACTGGGAGACGTTTCCCATCAACATGAAGCACAATACTAGCACAAACAGACAGCACAATACAGCACTTTTCTTCTTTTTCCTTCTTTCCTCCACTTCCAAATTTTCCTTAGGTAAGCATTGTCCTCTCCCTCTTGATTCTGGCTCCCTGAATGGAGTGAGGTCGCTCCTTTTATAGAGCACATGGAAGTGTTCCAGGTGTACCGTGATTTCCTTCTGGCAGCACTTCCGGATATGGTGGAAGTGCTGCAATAAAGGGCTCCACAGTTCTCCATGTGCGCCCTGGCGGTGACCTCAGAGCCCGACAGGGCTGAGCTCCCAAGCTCCTAGTCCAGTGGTTCTCAACCTGTGGCCCCACTAGGGAGGCGCGAAGTAACTAAAAGGGGGGCGCGAAGATGTGAAAAAAAGAAAACAAAAATCAAAAATATGAATAAAACATCTGTTGAAACCAAAACATATTAACTTAAACTACATTCTGATACTAGAACAATAAATATAGAGTTAGATAAATGTCGATGAAAGTTAAGTAGGTATAATAAAATATGCATCTGCATTTAAAAAAATGTTACGGGAGGCGTGACTAAAACTGTTATGAAAACTCGGGTCGCAAATACTTAAAGGTTGAGAAACGCTGTCCTAGTCTGTGTCTCTGTGCCAAGCCAAGAGGGATAGCGCCCCTACCATTCCTGGGGAGGTAATGTCCCGTACAAGCTCTCTGCCTCGGGCCTTCTATCAACAAGGTCTCCCAGCCAAGTAAGAACTTAAGCCATTCATCACACTATTTACTTAAAAACCTTTTGGTCTCGTCCGATGCGAGAGATGGACATCTGAAGTGGAGCTCTGTTAGCAGCGGTATTATTTTTCATATTATTTGCTTGTTATCCTGAGATATCCTGTATTTATTCAACCAAAGAGGGACTGCTACAGTATATGTAAGCATATATAAACATGGCCAACAAGAAAGGGGGTCCGAAAGAATCGAAAACTAAATCTACATCCAAGCTAAGATCAGCAAGCCCTAGTTCAAGATATGGCCTTTCAGAGACAGACCTGGATCAGATGGGCGAAAGTACAGACTCCTCGGGACCACGGTCCGCTACATCGTCGCCGGCTGAGAGCGAAAAGGGGAGCGAAGGTACGATCGTGAGTGCAGATCTCGATAGCTCGCTGATTGGAGAAGATCACCTGAAACTGGAAAAGGCCTTGCAGTCTGCGGCTTCAATTACTCCACGTGAGCTGGGAGCAGGGGGGACACCGGCTACAGTAGAGCCTGCTGCTTCATCTATGTTACAAGAAAGCACAATTGAAATGTCCAAACTGCAGGGGATGTTCGCTGAGCTCATGCAAGATATAAAGAAAAGCGAGAAGGCTAATGAGAAAGCAAGGGTAAAGGCAAATGAAAAACTGAGACAGGAGGAGAGACAGGAGTTAAAACAGGCAAATGAATGCCTGTGACAGAAATTGCAACAGGCAAACGAAACGCAGCGGCTGAATTTGCAACAAGCAAATGAAAGGCTGCGACAGGAGATGCAACTTGAGATGCGACAGGTGCTGGGTAAAATTGTTGAGTACATTCAGGAAAACTCAGTTAAACTGAGCACGCTTACTGATCAATTGGAGGATCTCAAGAAGACATTCACGACTCGGATTGAAATAGCCGAAAAATTAGCTGCCAGTGCCGAGGAAAAAGCAGTAAATGTCAGCTCTGAATGCAAAAAACTCGGAGACAGACTGGCTGCTTTGGAAGATGGAAGCAGAAGGTATAATGTCAGAATTGAAGGTCTGCCTGAGAATCGAGAAAGTCCAAACCCTGTGAAATTCGCAGCTGAACTTTTTTCTAAAATAATCAGGGACAACTTTAAAGCAGAATCTGAGATAGCAGCAGCTTACCGTGTACGCGGATCAAACAACGTTAGACCCAGATCTTTTATAATTCGCTTTAAAAGATTATCATTTAAGTTAGAGGAGATGGCACTCCTCAGAAAAAAGAAAGATATTATATATGAAAATAACCACATTCGTATCTTCCCTGACTTTTCTCCAGCAACAGCTATTAAACGTGCAGCCTTCTACAACATTAAACAGCGGTTACGGCAAGCCAGTGTCAAATACAGCCTCTTGTATCTGACCAAACTGAAAGTGGAATGGCAGGGTCAATTCTATGTCTTTGCTAGCAGAAAAAGAATTAAGAAAGCTGATCCCGGGACTATTCTAATACATAATAGTGAGTCATGGCCGTTAATGATATAGCAAGGATTAATAATCTACTGTCTGATCTATTTGTTTAAAAAACGGGTTTTTATCATAGGGCGCTATCTGTTTATGTTTTATTGTACTTAATTACTTTTTCTTTTTTCTCTTTTTTCTTTTTTTTTATTAGCTAATTATTTCATCTCTAACCTAAACGATACTGTTAAACATCATACCCTTGGTTTATTGTTATTGCTATTATTGCACTATGCTTATTCTGGACAGATTTTTAACACCATCCCTCGGGTTTATTATCTGGGTGTATTATCTTAATGCACTAAGATTGCTGAAGACTATATATATATTTAAGTGCAAATTTTTTTTTGACTATATTGGTAATAGATATCTCTATCTTTTAGCCCTAAAACTCCGCTGCGTGGGGGCTTATTTTGCTTTGGACGTGCTCTGTCTCTGGGGAAGTCAGAGGACTGGGACTGTGTGAAGTGGGCTCTTGCCTCACTTGGGGAGGCAAAATTTAAGGGGGGGAGAGAAAGAGAGCAGGCTTGATCTATACCTAATCTATCCTCTTAATCTTTATAATTATAACTACCAACGTAATAATAAGCTGCATGGCAACAACACTAGGGGAAATAGGAAATTAGGGCGAAGCTGTCTCACTTCCAGTTAAGACTATAAAATGACATCAAAAACTCAGAATCAATGTCTCCATGATGGGACAGTTAACTTCGTGAGCTGGAATGTTAAAGGCCTGAATCACAAATTAAAGAGAAAGAAAGTACTCTCCCACCTAACAGGTCTAAACGCTAAAATAGTATTTTTACAGGAGACCCACTTACTAAGCAATCAGTTCCAGCTGCAAAAAGACTGGACTGGCCAAATGTTCCATTCTAGTTTTACAAAGAAAACTAGAGGTGTGGGAATTCTCATACATAGAACAGTACCATTTGTAGCATCAGATGTAGTATTGGATCCTGAAGGGAGATATGTAATGGTCATGGGAGACTTATCTAACTGTAAAATGATCTTGATAAATGTTTATGCACCTAATGTTGATGATAAGGAATTTATACAAAATTTATTTGCATCCATTCCCAATCTGAACACTCATAAAGTTATAATGGCTGGGGACTTTAATTGTGTTCTAAATCCACTTTTAGATAGGACTTCCTCCACAGGGGGAACAGCATCTAACTGCAAAGATAATTACAAAGTTTATAACTGATCACAACTTATCAGACCCCTGGAGGTTTTTAAACCCAAATTCAAGAACATATTCTTTCTACTCACCAGTACATCATTGCTACTCAAGGATTGATTACTTCTTTATAGACAATAACTTCTTGCCTATGATTAAATCTTGCAAATTCGATGCTATTGTTATTTCTGACCATGCACCTATGATCTTGGAGCTAAAATTACTAAGCCCCATACACTCACCCGCAGATGGCGCCTCAACCCGCTTCTATTAGCTGACGAGAATTGTACAGAATTTATATCCAAACAAATCAAATTCTTTCTAGAGACAAATACATCCCCAAGATATCTGCAGGAATACTCTGGGAAACTCTCAAGGCCTTCTTAAGAGGACAGATTATCTTTCCCACAGAAATAAATCCGAAGCCAAGAAAGTAGCAGAGATAAAAAGCGAAATTACTAAAATAGATGAAGAACACGCCAGACTACCAAGCGAGACTCTACATAGGAAAAGGCAGGCTCTACATTCAGAATTAAACCTCTTGACAACTAAAGAAACTGAACAACTAATCTATAAATCCAGACATCATTACTATGAACATGGAGAGAAAGCTAATAAGCTTTTAGCTCAACAAATTCACAAGCAAGAAGTGCGCAACGCAATCTCAGTAATCACCAACGCGAACGGAGATAAAATCGTCGACCACAAAAATATAATGCACACTTTCAGAGACTACTATAAACCCCTATATACTATTGAGTTTAACACTAGAGCCTACGAAAAAACTCGTAAATCTGTCCCACCTTAAATCGCTTCTTAAAATCGTTCACAGTTCTCCACCAGTGTCTTTTGTCATCTAAATGTGCTGATAAAAACCAGGCTGCAAGCAGCTGGCTATTCCATTCCCCCACCGACTTAGAACGTGCACAAACCTCTCCCAGCTCATGCCTTGATTGATTTTCTGGGAGTGAAGTGGAGTTTTGGAGTGGAAATAATAGATCGTTGTTTGGAACACACACATTTCATGTCTGTTCCGTTTCTACAGTAATCTGTGTAAACACATTGTTAAAACAGAAACATTTTTTATATTCTACTAGTAGATGACAAAATATAGGCATAAACTATATAATGTATGAAGCCTGAAGTATCAAACAAATACTTTGACAAAAGCTACAAATCTAACACAACAATTGCACTTTTATTCAAAAATATAACTGCAGAAACAAAAAGCCGCCTTAACATACGACATTGACACCCATTTATTATGGCTGCCTCCGTAGCGCAATAGAATCAGCTGCCAACTGGGAATCAAAAGGTTGCGAGTTCGATTCTGCAGCACTCCGTTTTGAGAAGTAAACTGCTCTTGGTCTTACTATTTTTGAATAAAAACATACATTTGATTTCAGTCTGTAACATCCGGTGTAATTTATGATACTTGTAATGGTTAGCTTTGTTTTTTGTTTTTTTTTAAATCAGTTTTATTATCTCAGCCGTGTTCACAAGTACTGCCTTAAAATTTTTATTAAGAAGAAAATTAAACCTTTTTAAACTGAGGGAAAATATACAATAATTATTTGTTAAGGATCTCTTTGTATACCACATTGTGATTTCGGCCCTCCGGTTGTAATATGACCAAGCTGTGCGCTGAGCTTACTCTTGAGCATGCAATGTACAGTACGCCATGTGAACAGTAATCTTGTTTCAAATCTCACAGCTTGGATTGCTGCTGTCATAATTGGTTTGAGTTTTATGGTTTGTTTCAATTACGACAGTATTTGCAGGACTTGTTGTGTTGAAGTGACATTCGGCATCTGTCAAGCGTTGTAAGCATACAACCAGTTTCATCGATTAAATTTAAATATTCATAAACATCAAAGTGTCCACTACTGAAATCCTCACCTGTCAATCTAAGATGTTTAAGAGACACTGGCAGTTGTCGAAAGGTGTAAAATATTTGGCCATTTTGGTACACTTGAAAGCGACAACTGAACAATTCAGCAGCCGCCATCAACTCACATGCAGAACCATAGGTGAAGGGCTTAAGCATTTCACTCTTATAGTGCTCCTGTGTAGTATAATTATCTCCTGTACCGTCATCAGTCCACACCTTGAACCTGTCCCAGTCATCTATACTAATAAAAGGCAAAGCCCTCACTGGCTCACTCACTCACTGACTCACTCATCAGTAATTCTCCAACTTCCCGTGTAGGTAGAAGGCTGAAATTTGGCAGGCTTATTCCTTACACCTTACTTACAAAAGTTAAGCATTTCGAAATTCTACATGTAACGGTCATAACGGTCGATAACGTTCGACAACGTCCGCCATGTTGAACTTTCTTATTTATGGCCACATCTTCACGAAATCCCCGTGACCCTGTGTTCGGATTCAGCGGGTTAGAAAATGGATGGATGGATCTTCACGAAATTTGGTAGGTGGCTTCCCTGCGCTTACCGAAACCAATGTACGTACTTATTTTGATGGTTTGACGCCACTGTCGGCCGCCATACTGAACTTTCCAGCGTCACTAATTTTCCAACTTCCCGTGTAGGTAGAAGGCTGAAATTTGGCAGGCTTCTTCCTTACAGCTTACTTACAAAAGTTAAGCAGGTTTCATTTCGAAATTCTACGCTTAATGGTCATAACTGTCAACAACGTCCGCCAGTTAAACTTTCTTATTCATGGCCCCCTCTTCACGAAATTTGGTAGGCGGCTTCCCTGCGCTAACCGAAACCAACGTACGTACTTATTTCGGTGGTATGATGCCACTGTCAGCCGCCATATTGAACTTTCCAACGTCACTAATTCTCCAACTTCCTGTGTAGGTAGAAGGCTGAAATTTGGTACTTATTTCAGTGGTATGATGCCACTGTCGGCCGCCATATTGAACTTTTCAACGGTCTTTGTTACTTATGGGCCCATCTTCAAGAAATTTGGTACGCGGGTTCCCAACGCTAACTGAATCCTACTTACGTACATATTATATATACGTCCATAGCCTGCAGCTCAGTCACCGTGTGAGGCAATGTTGGGTCCCCCATCCCAACGCCTCCCACGTTGTTGGCTGCCTGCCTATATAAGGCCGTCCGTCGCTCCAGTCTCTACATTCCCTTCCTTGCTTCGCCACGGGATTCAAAGTCTTCCTGCTGATAACTACGGCCTTTTTATTTAATCCATGGCTTCTCCACTCTTTTATTGTTCATTTATTACGATTATAGTTATTGTGTAGGTATTTTAGACTTACTTTACATTGTTCAGGTACACATTTCCTTTATCATTCCAACCGTACCCCCATTAACATGTCTATCGAGGTGATCACCATCGATCAAAGAACTGTCATTTACCGAGTGGTTTTCATGCCCAGATTTGGCACCTACCTTTTCCATTCTCTTTGTTACATATTGCACGGCCATATCAGGCTCACTCTTAATATCCGGAGGAACATTGTGTCTTATGTATTGAATGACTGGGTGGGACAGGTTCAAGGTGTGGACTGATGACGATACAGGAGATAATTATACTACACTGGAGCACTAGAAGAGTGAAATGCTTAAGCCCTTCACTTATGCATCTGCATGTGAGTTGATGGCTGCTGATGAATTTTTTGGTTGTCGCTTTCAAGTGTACCGAAATGGCCAAATGTTTTACACCTTTCGACAACCGCCAATGCCTCTTAAACATCTTAGATTCACAGGTGACAATTTCAGTAGTGGACACTTTGATGTTTATGAATGTTTAAACTCTCAAAAGCTGGATGTGAAGTTATCGATGAAACCGGTTGTATGCTTACAACGCTTGACAGATTCCGAATGTCACTTCAACACAAGTCCTGCAAATACTGTTGTAATTGAAACAAACCATGAAACTCAAACCGATTATGACAGCAGCAATCCAAGCTGTGAGATTTCAGACAAGATTACTGTTCACATGGCCAACTGTACGTTGCATGCTCAAGCTCAGCACACAGCTTGGTCATATTACAACTGGAGGGCCGAACTGAAAATGTGATATACAAAGAGATCCTTAACAAATAAGTATTGGTATATTTTCCCTCAGTTTAAAAAGGTTTAATTTTCTTCTTAATAAAAATTTTAAGGAAGTATTTCGACGGACGGACGGCCTTATATAGGTAGGCAGCTAACAACGTGAGAGGTGTTGGGATGGGGGACCCAACGCCGCCTCACATGGTGACCGAGCTGCAGGCTATGGACGTATATATGTACATAAGTAGGATTCAGTTAGCGTTGGGAACCCACGTACCAAATTTCTTGAAGATGGGCCCATAAGTAACAAAGACTGTTGAAAAGTTCAATATGGTGACCAACAGTGGCATCATACCACCAAAATAACTACGTACAATGGTTTCGGTTAGCACAGGGAAGCCGCCTACCAAATTTTGTGAAGATGAGGCCATAAATAAGAAAGTTCAACATGGCGTACGTTGTCAACCGTTATGACTGTTACGCGTAGAATTTCGAAATGAAACCAGCTTAACCTTTGCAAGTAAGCTGTAAGGAATGAGCCTGCCAAATTTCAGCCTTCTACCTACACTGGAAGTTGGAAAATTAGTGACATTGGAAACTTCAATATGGCGGCCGACAGTGTCATCATACCACTGAAATAAGTACGTACATTGGCTTTGGTTAGCGCAGGGAAGCCGCCTACCAAATTTCATGAAGATGGGGTCAGCCTTCTACCTACACGGGAAGCTGGAGAATTAGTGACGTTGGAAAGTTCAATACAGCGGCCGACAGTGGCGTCATACCATTGAAATAAGTACGCACATCAGTTTCGGTTAGCGCAAGGAAGGCGCCTACCAAATTTCATGAAGATGGGGCCATAAATAAGAAAGTTCAACATGGTGGACGTTGCCGACCGTTATCGAACATTATGACTGTTACCTGTACAATTTCGAAATGAAACCTGCTTAACTTTTGTAAATAAGCTGTAAGGAATAAGCCTGCCAAATTTCAGCCTTCTACCTACACAGGAAGTTGGAGAATTAGTGATGAGTGAGTCAGTCAGTGAGTGAGTAAGTGAGTGAGTCAGTGAGGGCTTTGCCTTTTGTTAGTATAGATAAAAGTGCAATTGTTGTGTTAGATTTGTAGCTTTTGTGAAAGTATTTGTTTGATACTTCAGGCTTCATACATTATATAGTTTATGCCTACATTTTGTCATCTACTAGTAGAATATAAAAAATGTTTCTGTTTTAACAATGTGTTTACACAGATTACTGTAGAAACGGAACAGACATGAAATGTGTGTGTTTCAAACAACGATCTATTATTTCCACTCTAAAACTCCACTTCACTCCCAGAAAATCAATCAAGGCATGAGCTGGGAGAAGTTTGTGTACATTCTAATTCAGTGGGGGGATGGAATTGCCGGCTGCTTGCAGCCTGATTTTTATCAGCATATTTAGATGACAAAAGACGCTGGTGGAGAGCTGTGAATGATTTTAAGAAGCGATTTAAGGTGGGCCGGATTTACAAGTTTTTTCGTAGGCTCTGGTAATTCTAGTGTTAAAGAAGACAATACACAATATAACGCATTTCTGGATACATTACAGATACCACAAATAGACACTTTTAGTGTGGAGGAACTTGATAAACTTCTGGCGTTATCAGAATTAC
Source organism: Polypterus senegalus (assembly GCF_016835505.1). NCBI lineage: Eukaryota > Metazoa > Chordata > Cladistia > Polypteriformes > Polypteridae > Polypterus > Polypterus senegalus. The sequence continues at coordinate 111,000,820 of NC_053160.1, read as the reverse complement.
TAGATGCAATAAAGTCATTCCAAGGTGGGTAAGCAGCAGGCCCTGATGGCTACCCTGCAGAATTTTACAAGAAATTCTCCGCTCAGCTAGCTCCCCTCCTATTAGCAACATTTACGGAAGCCAGAGATAACCAATCTCTTCCTCAAACCTTTCGCCAAGCACTAATCACCATTTTTCCAAAACAAAATAAGGACTTATTACAATGTGCATCATACAGACCAATTCCACTTCTGAATAACGACGTTAAAATACTCTCTAAAATCATAGCTAGAAGGATAGAGAAAGTGCTCCCCTTGGTAATATCACAAGACCAAACTAGATTTATTAGGGGCCGACACTTATCTTCAAATCTTCGACGCCTGTTTAATGTAATATACTCACCAGCTAAATCAAACACACCAGAAATATTATCATTGCATGCAGAAAAAGCATTCAACATGATTGAATGGAAATACCTTTTGACTACATTGGAGAAGTTTGGCTTTGGCCCGAACATTTGTGCATGGATTAAATTACTGTATACTAACCCAGAAGCTTCAGTTTCCATCAACAACATTTGCTCAGACTACTTTAAACTAGACTGCGGTGGGTTGGCACACTGCCCGGGATTGGTTCCTGCCTTGTGCCCTGTGTTGGCTGGGATTGGCTCCAGCAGACCCCCGTGACCCTGTGTTCGGATTCAGCAGGTTGGAAAATGGATGGATGGATGGACTTTAAACTAGAACGTGGTACTAGACAAGGATGCCCCTTGTCACCGCTGCTGTTTGCAATTGCCATTGAACCACTGGCAATACATTGTCGAAATACTGATCAGATAAAGGTGATTAGCAGAGAAGGACTGGAACAGAAAATTTCATTATATGCAGATGATATTGTACTGTATATATCGGTCCCAGAAAATTCTGTGCCTGCAGTCTTAGCAGCACTCACAGAATTTCAAAAGATCTCCGGTCTCAGAATTAATCTGAATAAAAGTGTACTCTTTCCAGTTAATTCTCGAGCATATAATATTAGATTAGATACCCTACCTTTTATCATTGCAGAACAGTTTAAATACCTAAGGGTAAACATGTCAATTAAACATAAAGCTCTATATCAACAAAATGTTGCTGTCTGCATGGAAAAAATTAAACAAGACTTGCATAGATGGTCAACCCTTCATCTCACACTAGCTAGAAGAATTAACACTGTTAAGATGAATATTCTTCCTAAGCTCCTTTTTTTATTTCAAAACATTCCAATATACATTAATAAATCATTTTTTAGGCAATTAGATTCAACAATAACCACATTTATTTGGAATTCAAAACATCCACGCATCAAAAGAGCAACCCTACAAAGACAAAAGGCAGAAGGCGGCATGGCTCTACCTAACTTCCAGTTTTATTACTGGGCAGCAAACATACAGGCGATAAGAACCTGGACACAAATAGAAGAACATACACGAGCTTGGTCCACAATAGAAGTAAAATCCTGCAGTACTTCTTTGTATTCCTTGCTCTGTGCTCCAATAAACACACGTTTTCGGCAATATACCTATAACCCAATTCTGCTCCACTCACTTAGAATCTGGAACCAATGTAGAAAGCATTTTAAGATGAGAAGCTTCTATCTGTGGCACCTCTGCAACAGAACCACCTCTTTCATCCTTCGCAAACATATGCAGTTTTTAATATCTAGAAAAAATTTGGAATTAACTTGCTTAGAGATCTTTATATAGAGAACGTCTTTGCATCCTATGAACAATTACATTCCAAATTTAACATTCCAGCTACACATTTCTTTCACTATCTTCAAATCAAGAACTTTGTTAAACAGAACCTTCCAGATTTTCCTCATCTTTCACCCTCATCCATGCTGGAAAAAATATTGCTCAATTTCAATTGCTTCATTATATTCTTAATTGTCATTAGTTCCCAGTGTGCTTTATTTTGTCTCTGTTTTTGAATGTGTGTGGGTTGGGCCAAGGCTGGGGCGTCCCTGGGATCTCCTCTACAAAAATAAATAAATCACCATCATATTGAAGGTGTGAATCTTAGTGGCAGCTGACTGCTACAATGTTCTAAGGTAATTATTTGTTAATAAGGTAACAAAGTACAGTTTATAACTCTTAAAGTTACGCTCTATTGTTGGCTTAATTTGGAAATTATTCTTTTGACTGGTATTATTGCCTTGAATGTGAATCCTACATCACAACTGTATAGAACTTGATCAAAACCAAAATATGGAACATGCAGAACAAGTGATTGTAGCTCCAAGCTGAATTAGACATTTATAAGGTTGTCATTAGTTTGGTACTGTGATGGCCCAGATGCGTGCAGCTGGCATAACCTCCTTGAACCTGGTCTATCAATAGTCATGTCCGAGGATGAGCCAGGCCATGGCAATTAATGGACCCAAGTTCAAGGAGGTGAAGGCGGCTCTGGGCACCAGGGCCATAACATTTGGTGGGAGTAGTGGGATGAGTCAGTGGGAATGAGAAACAAAGAAGGATGGACAACAGCAAGAGGAATTGGTGTCCGTTTTAAAGAAGAATCAGTGTACCTAACCTAAAAAGACTTTTTTGAATATTGAACTTTTTATAGACTACATATTAATTAATTGTTTTACTTTTATTAAAATTATGCTTTTACTGTCCTGTTTTAAAGGGTTTAGTTTTATTATGGGGTTTGTTTTAGTGCTTTTAGTGCCAAACCATGGTCCTGGGTCACCAGATGAACCGATTAGCCACGTTGTGCATCCCTCCACATACAACTGGCAGATATGGGGGCAAAAATGTAATAAGATGCATTTAGGGTCCATGGTGGTTCCGGCACCTTGACCATCACAGGTACACATCAGACTAGAATAACACTTTCTCTACTTGCTTACGTTTTGCATAACTTTTTATTGCCCAGGTACATATTTCAATTTTCTGTATTAACATTTGACTGATCTTTGTGCTTGACTTTGCTTGGTTAGTACTGATAAGTTTATATTGCTGAAAAAGTGAAAAATCATTTAACTGCATTTTTGTACCTTACTGCGAAATTTTTTGAGGACAATTAAAGACTCATGGTAGAGAAAGTCCATCCATTCAATTTCCCCCCTCTGTTCAAGTGCAGAAAACTGTCTCAGCTCTTGCTCCTCCATCTCTTCACTCATCTGCTTTCCATAATGTTGCTTTGAAACAAAGTGTTTGTAGTGCAGAAACTCATCAGAGCTAAGACAGGAATCTAGAACACAGAAAAAAAGATTTCAGAGATTAAGGTGAGGGGAATCTGAGTCCACAAAGCATTTTATAAGACAGTGCATTATCAACCAGTGAAGCAAAGGGAAGTGTACTGTGTCTACTTTATTCTTTAAAATTGAAATCAACTGGTCTAGTTCACACCAGAATGGCTGATGCGTGCTTAATAACAAATATAATAAATTCATTTGTAGACTGTGGCTTGCTTTTAATGTTGTTGATAAGCCAATGTTTACTGAACATTTTCATTGAACCTACTAATTGGTTCGATAAATCATTTAGATTTATTATGGAGTCCCTAGATGGAGTATGTCATCAGTCCTACTTAATCCAGTTCAGAGACACATACTGTAAGAGGTAGCCTGTCATGTCAGCATCGGGTACAAATCAGGAGCCAGTCCAGGTGAAGCACCTCATAGATGCCTCCACCCATTCAGTTCTAAGGACTAAAATGCACTACTATTTTGCACTACCACATCACTTCAATACTTTTTTTCATTAAGCATATCCTCAAGTTGTTTGAATGGTGATTTGACCATATTTTTATATATAAAAATTATTACATTTCATTACTTGGATTTTGAGAATGCTAAGCAGGATACAACAATTATATAACACTCTAGCAACATACAGCACAATACTGTACATGTCAGTTGTCTCAGTATTATCTCCTTTCTCAACTTCAACAGTAGACAGGCTTATTAATGTATTGCACCATTTGAAGAAAAGCATCCAGTCGTTCTGTTTCTCTAGGCAGTATATTTATTTAAGCATCTGAGAAACTAAACTGTAAGGTCAAAATTCCAAAACATAGCAAAAACACAGTTAAATCACCCATTCCAGACACTCTGGATTTAAAGGGGTGATTGACAGGTGGCCCTGCCTCTTGGGAGGGCCACACATTTAACACATGGAACATAACAAAGGCAGCTTATATACATAGGCAAACCCAAAAAATATGAGATATGAAAAGCTCATGGTAGCTCCATCAGCTAATGTAATAAATGGCTACATCTTTGAATTAATTTGTAATGAGTATTTTCCCTAATAGTCATATGATCTAATTTGTATAAAGTAGGATGATGAATGGTGGAGTGCCTTTACGTTATGAATACAAAGTAATGACATGGTTTGGCCATTACTTAAGATTTTGTTCAACATTTCTTGTCTCACATTTCCTGTCATCCAACATTTACCCGGATCATTGTAGATACAGAACACACATGAAATGCATGTATTTCAAATAACAATATACAGTGGGATGCAAAAGTTTGGGTAACCTTGTTAATAGTCATTATTTTCCTGTATAAATCGTTGGTTGTTACGATAAAAAATGTCAGTTAAATCTATACTAATAAGAGGCAAAGCCCTCACTCACTCACTCACTCACTCACTCACTGACTCACTCACTCACTGACTCATCACTAATTCTCCAACTTCCCGTGTGGGTGGAAGGCTGAAATTTGGCAGGTTCATTCCTTACAGCTTCCTTACAAAAGTTGGGCAGGTTTTATATCGAAATTCTACGCGTAATGGTCATAACTGGAAGCAGTTTTTCTCCATTTACTGTAATGGAGATGAGCTTCAACGCCGTGGGCGGAGTTTCGTGTGACATCATCACGCCTCCCACGTTATCACGCAGTACATAGAAAACCAGGAAGACTTCAAAAAAGCGCTGAAGAAAACATGCATTATATAATTGAGAAGGCAGCGAAACAATAAGAAGCGAGCGAGTGACATATACAACCATATTCATGAGTTCTGCTACTGGAAACAAAGCACGATGTAAACCTACACTTTAAATTAAGTTCATAGACAGGCTGCCGCTGGCGTTTGTAATTTAGTGCCTGCCCATAAAAGGCCGTCCGTCAGCGCAATCCAATAGCAAACTCCCACTAAATATTCACAGGTGAAGGACTGTGCTTATGGAGAGGAAGATGAGATGGTCAGGGTGGTGTTTGACACAAACTCAGCGAAACTGCGAGAGAAAGTTTTAAGTGCCAGGACTAAGGTAACATTAAATACAGCCATGGACATAGCACGAGATGGCACCAGCACAGCTGGGAACCTTCGATGCATGTACACCGAGCGGCTCACGTGAACTGGCGCAGTGCACAGATAAAAGCAACAGTTCCAAAGAGCGCTGAACAAAAACCGAATTACACAATTGAAAAGGCAGCAAAAATATGAAGCGTCTGATACATACAAGCATATTCATAAATCCAGCTACTGCGGAAACAAAGCACACGTTGGAAAAAGTCAATGTCCCGCTAAAGGAAGACAGTGTAAAAAACCCGTGCATGCAGTGTGTCAGGTCTCAGATAAAGAAGAAGACGAGCTGTTTATTGATGCAGTAAGAAACGAATCGATGAATGAAACCTGTCATCTTTACAACGATTGACAAACACGGAATGTAACTTGAACACAACACATCCTACAAATACGAACCTGATTGAAAGAAATAATGATAATCAAATCCTTGATGACAGCAACACTCAGTAACACTCACAAAACAAATACTGTATATTGACAGTCATGTTACGTTATTTTTAAAATGTTCCCTTTTCTTTTCTAGCTTTTTAACACACTACTTCTCGCTATGATACGGTATATATATATATATGTATATATATATCCCGATCTACATACTCGAATAATGGATACTTTATTCGCCATCAATGATTGTTTTGGTAAAGCCATACTCAGTGTATTCATTAGATGAGCGGTAAAAAGTAAGAGCGAGGGAGGATGACTTATTGAGGCATGCAGGCTGTAGTCTTGCGTCAACTCTATCTGAATTGCGCGATCACATTTGAAAAATATATCTTTTCAAGTTCTATTTAGTCCATATGTGTCAAACTCAAGGGCAGCGGGCCACATCCGCCCGGCGTAATTATATCCGCCCGCGAGATCATTTTATATACTGTATTATTGTTATTAAAGCCGGGTATATGAAGCGCTGGTAACACAATAAACTACAGATCCCATAATGCAGCGCTTCAGCTGCCTTGCGAACACTTACCCCGTTAATCAAGTCTACCTTATGATGCTGCAAGTTATTGCGAAGCTAGCTCACACGATGCTGAAGAGAAAAGTTGATTCTGAAAATAGAGCCTTTAAAACCGATGGGAGGCTGAGTATATGTTTACTGAACCCGTGTGTCTCATTTGTGGAGCTAATGTGGCTGTAATTACAGAATTTAATCTAAGACGGCACTATGAGACAAAACATCAGGGTAACCTGAATGCAATGCAGAAGATACAGAAAGCAGATAATTAAATAAGAATCTGACACTTCAGCGGACGTTTTAACCGTGCACAATCACAAAGTGATTTCAAGTGAAGCTGCTTTTATGGGAGACACAAATGCACCAGTGCACCTTGCCCCACTTTCCCTGTTGCCAAGTAATGTTAAACCAAGTCGTCACTACGGTGTTCCCAAATCGCACTTTGCTGATAAACTGAGCGCACTGAGTTTGCACGGCGCTTTGGTGACTTTGAAGAACAAAAAGTCCGTCTACATGCGGCTCGAACCTTGTGCATGTTTGGTAGCACATATCTGTGTGAGAAGCTCTTCTCAGTGATAAAGACTAACAAAACAGCACACAGGAGTCGCCTCACTGATGAGCACCTGCAATCCATCCTGAGAATCTCCACAACACAGAACCTCACACCAAACAGAAACGAACCTGTTGCCAAAAAAAGATGCCAGGCGTCCAGCTCTAAAATGACATATGAGCAAAGACAACTGAATGATTTGATTTGTTATTGCTGAAAGGAACACATTTTATTTATATTTCCAGGTTTTGTTATGCAGCATGTTCATATTTGAATTTGTATAATTTTGACAGGATATATTTTTATGGAGAGCAAAATCTTTTGGGATATTTAAAATCTAAGTTTATTTTTATATAAAATTACATAAGAGTAAAGAAATTTGAATGTTTGTTCTTTTAACGTTTACTTTATTTCTAACTTGTATAATTTAGACAGGATATATTTTTATGGAGAGCAAAATATTATAAGTTGTTTAAGGTTTGAGTTGATTTATTCAGAATAATATTCCTGTCTGTTTTTACCATTCCTACCAAAGATATTTCTGTCGACTAAATAAAAATTCCTTCTATTTAAAATTTAAATAGAACTTGAACAAATCGATAGTTCATAATATCCACGCAGACTTGCACGTAAGAGCGGAGTCATCCGTTTTAACAAGCAGCGTATTGCACTGATCTGAAATAGCTGTGTGTGTATATATGTAGATATGTATGTATATGTATATATATGTTTATATATGTGTGTGTGTATGTATGTATATATATGTAGATATATATATGTATGTATATATGTGTATATGTATAGATATGTATATATATATATGTTTATGTGTGTGTGTAAATACATATATATATATATATATATATATGACAACAACACTCATCACTCACAACAGTGACAAAACAATTACATTGACAATCATGTTACGTTATTTTCAAAATGTTTCCTTTTCTTTTTCATTGCTTCTTTAACACACTACTGGCCCTGCCATGGCGGGTATTTTGCTAGTATATCATATAGGAGACACACACAGTGATATTTGAGAAGTGAAATAAAGTTTATTGGATTTACAGAAAGTGTGCAATAATTGTTCAAACGTCGTAACGTACATTGGTTTCGGTTAGTGCAGGGAAGCCACCTATCAAATTTCGAGAAGATCGGGCCATAAATAAGAAAGTTCAACATGGCGGACGTTGTTGACCGTTATGATCATTACACGTAGAATTTCAAAATAAAACCTGCTTAACTTTTGTAAGTAAGCTGTAATGAATGAGCCTGCCAAATATCAGCCTTCTACCTACATGGGAAGTTTGAGAATTAGTGACGTTGGAAAGTTCAATATGGCGGCTCACAGTGGCGTCATACCACCGAAACAAGTAATGCATACATTGGTTTCGGTTAGCTCAGGGAAGCCACCTACCAAATTTTGTGAAGATGGGGCCATAAATAAGAAAGTTCAACTTGCCGGACATTGTTGACCGTTATGACCGTTACGCGTAGAATTTCGAAATGAAACCTGCTAAACTTTTGTAAGTAAGCTGTAAGGAATGAGCCTGCCAAATTTCAGCCTTCTACCTACACGGGAAGTTGGAGAATTAGTGACAGAAAGTTCAATATGGGGTCGACAGTGGTGTCATACCAACGAAATAAGCACGTACATCGGTCTCCGTTAAAAGTTTAATATGGCGGCCACCGAAGTAAGTACCAAATTTCAGTCTTCTACCTACACGTGAAGTTGGAGAATTAGTGACGTTGGAAAGTTCAATATGGCGGCTGACAGTGGCGTCATACCACTGAAATAAGTATGTACATTGGTTTTGGTTAGCGCAGGGAAGCCGCCTACCAAATTTTGTGAAGATGGGGCCATAAATAAGAAAGTTCAATATGGCGGACGTTGTTGACTGTTATGACCGTTACGCTTAGAATTTCGAAATGAAACCTGCTTAACTTTTGTAAGTAAGCTGTAAGGAATGGGCCTGCCAACTTGCAGCCTTCTACCTACACGGGAAGTTGGAGAATTAGTAACGTTTGGAAAATTTAATATGGCGTCCGACAGTGGCGTCATACTACCAAAATAAGTACATACATTGGTTTTGGTTAGTGCAGGGAAGCCACCTACCAAATTTCGTGAAAATGGGGTCAGCTTTCTACCTACACGGGAAGTTGGAGAATTGGCGACATTGGAAAGTTCAATATGGCGGCCGACAGTGGCATCATACCACCGAAATAAGTACCAAATTTCAGCCTTCTACCTACACGTGAAGTTGGAGAATTAGTGACGTTGGAAAGTTCAATATGTCGGCTGACAGTGGCGTCATACCACCGAAATAAGTATGTACATTGGTTTTGGTTAGCGCAGGGAAGCCGCCTACCAAATTTCGTGAAGATGGGGCCATAAATAAGAAAGTTCAATATGGCGGACGTTGTTGATCGTTATGACCGTTACGCTTAGAATTTCGAAATGAAACCTGCTTAACTTTTGTAAGTAAGCTGTAAGGAATGGGCCTGCCAACTTGCAGCCTTCTACCTACATGGGAAGTTGGAGAATTAGTAACGTTTGGAAAATTTAATATGGCGCCCGACAGTGGCGTCATACTACCAAAATAAGTACATACATTGGTTTTGGTTAGTGCAGGGAAGCCACCTACCAAATTTCGTGAAAATGGGGTCAGCCTTCTACCTACACGGGAAGTTCGAAAATTGGCGACATTGGAAAGTTCAATATGGCGGCCGACAGTGGCGTCATACCACCAAAATAAGTATGTACATTGGTTTCGGTTAGCGCAGGGAAGCTGCCTACCAAATTTTGAGAAGATGGGGCCATAAATAAGAAAGTTCAACATGGCGGACGTTGTCGACCGTTATGACCGTTACGTGTAGAATTTCGAAATGAAACCTGCTTAACTTTTGTAAGTAAGCTGTAAGGAATGAGCCTGCCAAATTTCAGCTTTCTACCTACATGGGAAGCTGGAGAATTAGTGATGAGTGAGTGAGTGAGTGAGTCAGTCAGTCAGTCAGTCAGTGAGGGCTTTGCCTTTTATTAGTATAGATATACACATATCAACATATATATACACATACATATACATACATACATACAGATAAATATACACATATATATACACACATACCTATACATATATATATACACACATATATATATATACAGTATATACATATCCACATATATATATACTGTATATAGCAAAATCCCCGTGCTTCGCAGTGACGAAGAACTGCTTTTAAATTTTTATTAAGAAGAAAAGAAAACCTTTTTAAACTGAGGGAAAATATACCAATAACTATCTGTTAAGGATCTCTTTGTATACCACGTTGTCAGTTCAGCACTCCGGTTGTAATATGATCAAGCTGCGTGAGCTCACTCTTGAGAATGCAACGTATAGTTGTCCAGGAGAAAAGCAATCTTGCCTGAAATCAATGGCAACCTTTTGTAGGGTCTGTCCCTGAGACTTATTACTTGTCATCGCGCAGCAGAGCCTTACTGGTAATTCGAGGCATCTGAATTGAAATGGGAGATCAGAGGGTATAACGGGGATGCGAGGAATACATTGAGTGTGGAGAAACTCTAGAGACAACGTGTGTATTAACTTGTGGATTTTTCTGTCAGTATTTGGTGGCAGCGTGACAAAGTTGGTTCCGCAAGACGGCGTTAGCCATGGAGCTCAGCTCGGAGCATATTCTTTTCCTACCTTGTCAATTGTGTAATGCGTTTTTTGAACAGGTTTGATGCATGGAAGTAATCACTCGTACTGCATTCAGTCAGTTCACGTGAGCTGCTCTCTTGTGTGATGTTGCAATATCCATGGCTTAATTTAATGTTAGCTAAGACCCGGCCCTTAAAAATTTCTCGCTACAGCAATTTTAACTCCGTTACACTGTGATCCAAAGTCTCGTTTATACCTTGTGTCTTCTCATTAAACTTGTATCTCGCGAATAAAGTATTCAGCGTTTTTCTTCAGCGCTCTTTGGGAGCTCTTCCTTCTTTTCTACGTACTGCGTTCACAGTCAGTTCACGTGATTACGTGGGAGGCGTGATGATGTGACACGCAGCTCCGCCCCCCACGGCCATCGAGCTAAAGTCCATTACAGTATATGGAGAAAAATAGGTTCCAGTTATGACCATTATGCGTAGAATTTCGAAATGAAACCTGCCCAACCTTTGTAAGTAAGCTGTAAGGAATAAGCCTGCCAAATTTCAGCCTTCTACCTACAAGGGAAGTTGGAGAATTAGTGGTGAGTGCTTTGCCTTTTATTAGTATAGATACTAACCCTCACCTATTCTGTTTCTCTTCTCGGTACTCAAATGTGGCAGTTAATGCCACGGCCCACCTGCTAAGTTGTTTTGCCTGCCTAAGGTACAGTCATCCCTGATGGGGGATTGCAGGAATTGTGGGAAAGAGGGGACCTTTCATCTGATTAGCGTTATTTCAGCTTTGGAATGGCCAAATGGGGGAGGCAGCTTGATAGATGAGGTTTCCAGGACTCTAAACAAATCCAAATCATATTATGTGATATCATCTACTGTTAAATTCTACTCCGTACTTGTAAAATTTTAATTTTTAAACTGTATTGAGGATTTGTTCTGTTCTGTGTATTGTACTGTATTGTATTGACCCCTTCTTTTTGACATCCACTGCACGCCTAACCTACCTGGAAAGGGGTCTGTCTTTGAACTGCCTTTCCCAAGGTTTCTTCCATTTTTTCCCTACAAGGTTTTTTGGGAGTTTTTTCTTGTCTTCTTAGAGAGTCAAAGCTGAGGGCTGTGAAGTGGCAGGGCCTATTAAAGCCCATTACAGCACTTCTTGTGTAACTTTGGGCTATACAAAAAATAAATTGTATTGTATTGTATTGTTTGCTGGCAGTGCTGATTGACAGATTTGCAAAACAAAGACACTGATGAGGAGGTATGAAGGAATTTAAGGTGGCCTGGGATTACAACTTTTTTCGTAAGCTTCAGGGATTCTATTGTTAATTCTTCTAAAATAACATAAAATTGAGTTTTGAAGGCACCTAAAGTATACCGTTTACCAACTGTTTGATAGCTTATTCCATGTGTCTATATATTGCCTTTGATTCTTGTATGTCTAAACATTTTCCTCTGATGAGGACTCCTGATAAGTGTTGAAAGCTTAGGAATAATAACAAAAAAAAAATATTTAAGATACGTGACTTATCTGGTCCTTTTGTGGATTTCTAGCTGCAAAGGCCTGGTAAAGTTAATGCGTTAATATTTGTGATTAATGTAAAATTTCATATTATGTCATTCATAGCAATACATAACAGACAGTCAATTTCTTGGTTTTTACATACTAAAAATGATGCAGGGGAGTGGAAGGAAACAGGGTGGGGAGGGGGGCTTATAGTCCTGGTGCAATGCTAGAGAAAAGTGGCAAAGGTAAAAATTACATTCTCTATTTTTTTTTTTTTATTGTTTCTGTGCCATATCACATATGAAAGTACTAAATACGTTATCTTTAAGGGGCACTAAACCCAATATAAAAGTCTCTAGTACCTCTGTATTTAACTCATCAGTCTGCCAGGTAGCTTACAATGCTAACTGCCATAATATAATGGCAACATTGTAAGAAATAGTAGTGTAATAATTCTCCTTATCCAGTATTTCAGTTTGTTGTATCTTCGCTAATTTATGCAAAGAACACAACATAACCATCCAAGTAATACACAGTGTCAGTTTTTAAGCAACTGAGATCTTTTTATTGTACAAGGAGCAAAGGCGTAGGTAGGGCATCATTATCCAACCATTTTTCTGTGGTGAAATGTTTTTGTAAACTAACAAAAACCAAGACACACCACAACTGTACAAACTACAAAAGCATTAAGTCTCTTAGATGTGCTAAACAATCCGAAGGGGAGGGACAGGGGGGCAGCAAATAAAAAGCAGCTTGGAGATTTTTTCTCATAGATGCAACATTTGTGTAGAGTATAATTTTCAATAGTTGCTGGTGATGAATGATTGAGAATAGTATTTGTGGAGTTTTAATACAAGTTTTAAAGTATGCTCATTTAAGAGATGTGTATTCTTTCAATTAATTCAGTCTTCAGCAGAGCATTCGAAGTCAACAGTCGTTTTAATCGTTTTTTTACTTTAACATGTCTGTGTCTCATTTGCTATGCCAATTTGAGAATTAATATATTGGCCTTGTTTTCTTATTGCCTTCTTTTCAACTCGCCTTTTAGGAAGGCAATCATATTCAGGTTGTACTTGTTCAAGTAGTATTTTGTTAAAAGTTCAGGCTTAAGGTCATTGTTTAAGTTTAAAAATGCCATTAAATGTTTTTTTACATTCCTTTGTGTTGATTTGACATTTAGTGATTCAGTGTGTATTTACTTCATGCTTTATAATATTAATAAATATATGTTAATTAATTTCAAAATATAATTATATGTCTTAATGTTAGATGTGATTAATTGTGATTTACTCACAGAGCCTCTTAGATCAAGACAAGTTCGGAGGACTTGCAATAATTGTCAGAGTGGAGTTAAACATCAAAAGAATCCCAATTGATTGTCCATTGTCTTTCGAGTGTTTGGCTCTTAAACTAATAACGGAATCAGTTCCTGTCTTACTCATTGTTCTTTATCGTCCTCCAAAATACAATGCATCCTTCTTATCTGATCTGACTGAACTATTTACCCACCTAAGTTTCTTTTCCCAGAGAGTCATTCTTCTTGGTGATTTCAACAACCATATTGACAGCCCCACATCTAAACTGAGAAATGAATTCCTATCCTTACTGAACTGTTTTGACTTGACACAACATGTTGATTTTCCCACCCACTCTGGTGGTCATATATTGGATCTGATCTGTACATCTGGACTATCTATTGCCAACACTTACAGCACTGATTTGGGACTCTCTGACCATAAAGCAGTACTTTCACTGTCTCATTACCTCTCCCTCCTCTTACCTGTAAACAACAAATTTCTTACAGAAACCTTAAAAATATCTGTCCCTCTAATCTTTCTGGATCCATTTCTGATCTTTTACTGTCCACCTATTCCATCAACACTAGATAGTCTTGTTGACCACTATAACACAGCCCTTCATTCAGCATTAGATAAAACAGCTCTTTTAAAACATAAGGAGGTTTTCCTTTAAGCGTTCAGCTCCTTGGTATAATTCAGGATTGCGATCTATGAAAGCAGCTGGCCGTTGTCTTAAGAGAATGTCACGAATGTTTCTTAACTCTGTGAAGTGCCTTGAGTATGGGTAAGGCGCTATATAAATAAAATGTATTATTATTATTATTATTATTAATTACTAGTAGGTGTACCCAGCGTTTTCCGGGAATATATAACCGGTGAATTTACCAAATGAAAGAAACAGAACATAGAAACAGAACAAACATTTTGACATTTTATTGTAAGTTCCTCCACTCTAGATTCTGTGTGCTGTGGTGTTTCAGACGCCCTTGAAACAGACTTTGTTGTGGCATCTGAAGTTGACCTTCCAATTCTATGTCTTTTTTTCGGTGGCATGGGTATATTAGCGAAAAGCAGGACAATTATAATGTGTTACATGGTATTACGTACGGAATAAGAACCACAGTGAGATGAACTTACGTTATTTAGAATACGTTGAAAAGTGAACAAATAGCACCAGTCAGTCAGAAAGAGCAACAATGAAATTGTACTGTAAGTTGGAAAGCGAGCAAATAGCACCACAAATGCAGAAAGCCAGTGAGAAAAAGTAGCACTAAAACCATACTGGGAAAAATGGCGGGGAGGGGTGCTCTGTTTGTAAGGAGTGTCTGTGTTGAACCGTGATGCCATCTAACGGACGTTGGTGATGGTAACTACAGAGAGAAGTGACATACAATCGGTACTGCATTTGGGGAAATGGTGGGGGAAGGATGCTGTCTTTTTAAATGCTTGTATATAATGGATGTTGGCGAATGAAATACATCACTATCAGTGCATGTGGGAGTGTGACGTGCGAAAATGCGGGTGTGTCACTCGGTCACGCACACTGGGTCGTTCACGTTTTACATCCATACGGCACTTCCTCTTCACCCGATCAAAGCAGTCAGCCTTCTAATACTTGGACACTTCCGCCATCTCTTGGCAATTTAAAGAAACATGGGTAAAGAACGATGCACAGAGACCAAAGCTGCTGCTAGATGGCACCGCGGTGAACATCTGTTGCAACGTACAGCCATCTTTTTGATGATAAGTACGGGGACATGTGCTGAACATTGTTTTGGTGAAAAGATGCCCTGTGATTCACCACGAACATTTTTCCGAACTAAACATACCCCATCACCTTCTCCTGGTTATAAAGGAGCCCAATCCCCAGTTTGGTGTCGATCGGACGCCCGGTGCAAATTTGTATGGTGGACAAATAAACATACAAATATACATACATTGACTCTGCTTAATATATTAGAGACTAGCAAAATACCCGCGCTTCGCAGCGGAGAAGTAGAGTGTTAAAGAAGTTATGAAAAAGAAAAGGAAACATTTAAAAAAAAACATAACATGATTGTCAATGTAAGTGTTTTGTCACTGATATGAGTGTTGCTGTCATATATATATATATATATATATATATATATATATATATATATATATGTATATATATATATATATTGTGGCACCGGCCGGGACGCCCAGGAGGACCAGAGGAGGGCTTGTACCTCCTCCAGACCGCGAGGGGGCGTCCGTCTGCCTGAACAGCCCTAGTGCCCAGCACTTCCGCCACACCAGGAAGTGCTGGGGGGAAGATGATAGGGGACACCCGGACGGCATCCAGGTGCGCAGCCAGCACTTCCGCCACACAAGGACGTGTCTGCAGAGGAGTGCCGGGAAGCAGCTGGAGCCCATCCAGGTTCCCATAAAAGGGGCCGCCTCCCTCCAGTCATGGGCGAGAGTCGGGTGGAAGAGGACGGAGCTGAGAGAGAGAGGATGGGAGGCAGCCAGGAAGGCATTGAACTTGTGAGGCCTGGACAGTTGGGGGAACGGTGCTGGAGGCCCTGGGAAGTGCACTGAGTGAAAATATTGTAAATATAGTGTAAATAAACAAGTGTGTGGTGGAACCAACGATGTCTGTCTGCCTGTGTCCAGGTTCAAGTTCACTATATATATATATATATATATATATATATATATATATATATATATATATATATATATCAAAATACCCAGCGCTTCACAGCGATGTCGTATGTTAAAGAAGTTATGAAAAATAAAAGGAAACATTTTAAAAATAACGTAACATGATTGTCAAAGTAATTGTTTTGTGTATTTGGCGGCAGCGTCACGAAGTTGTTTTCGTCTAGCTGCCTCAGAAAATATACCACGACGCCTGACACGCCTCCTTTTTACTGTTTTCTCACAGCTTGATTGCTGCTGTCATAATGGGTTTGAGTCTACATATATATATATATATATATATATATATATATATATATATATATACATATACATACATATATACATATATATACACAAACATATCTTCATATCTATATACATATATACATATCTACATATACACATATATATATATATATACATACCTATCTACATCATATATACACACACATACATACATACATACATACACACACACAAATTATATATATGTGTGTGTGTGTGTATGTATATATATATATACACATACATACAAACATACTCACAGGTATATGTATATATATATGTATGTGTCTATATGAGTGTGTATAGCTTTGGTCACTGAGTGCATGGGAAAAATAATAAAATGGAGTCTATAAGTTATTAAACAGTAAAACATTAACATTTTAAGAAGTACAGGTACATTGAGCACTACTGGAGTGGTTGCGGGTAAACTACATTTTAAAGACGGTGTAACAGAACAGGTAAGTAGTACTAACAGCAGCTAAAATGTATATGGATCATCTCTCGGTAGTTGATCCCTTTTGAAAGGCGCTACACGACGGCTGTGGTATAGAAATTACATTTTCTGTGTGAACGTCCAAATTTCTGCCTCTGGTAATGTGCCTTACCGGCATTACCAGCAGTTAAAGAAAATTAGTTTTGTGTCCTCTGCAGTGTTAAGAGAGAAAGGCTTTGGTTTGGGATAAAAGGAAAAAAGGTGTAAAGAAAGGAAACTTTCCTTTTTCTTTTATATAGTATAGAGAGATGTGTTTGCTGACGATATGAGCGCCTTTTGGGCACAGTCGCAGTGGGTCTTGTGTAGACTGGTGAGACGTCCCTGCCATTAATCGGCTGTGATGGCACTGTCAGTCCTCCACTCCTGTGCGTGTCTTCATAATCCGAGCTGACGACCTCATAATTGTATACGTGCAAAAGAAAGTGCGAATCGCCTTAATATTAGTTTGTCGCAGTGTAGAAAAGGGGTCCCGTGTTTGCACTTGTCTGGGCTATAGCTCAGGGGGAGGATGAAAAAAATCAAAAGTGCTCACTTTGATTTAAAAGTCAGCGTCCCAAAGGCCGGCACAGCTATGCGCGCGCGCCGGCTGCTCGACTTTCGCTGGGCAGGAGACCCCATTTTTTGCAGATTCGTTCACGTGATCAAAAGTCTCACCGCTCTTTGGAGGTCATTCATATATATATATATATATATATATATATATATATATATATATATAGCAAAATAGTAGTGTGTTAAAGAAGTAATGAAAAAGAAAAGGAAACATTTTAATAATAACGTAACATGATTGACATTGTCATGAGTGTTGCTGTCATATATATGCCTGCCTGAATAAGTCACCTCTCGCTCTTACTTTTTACCGCTCATTTAATCATGGCTAGTGGCGGAAAAATTATAAAATGGAAGGAGGATTACACTGAGTATGGCTTTACCAAAACAATTATTGATGGCGAATCGATTATTCATAAAGCTTGAATTGGTGATCTGTTTTTCTGTGTTATACAGCTGGTCTCACTACCGACCTGTAGACCTTCCCTTTCACTCTTGCTGACACCCGTCTGTCACAAATTCCTCCTGACACTCTTCTCCACCCATTCCACCCTGCCTGCACTCTCTTTTTCACCTCTCTTCCACAATCCTCATTATTCTGTACTGTTGATTTCAAGTATTTAAAGTCATCCACCTTCGCCAACTCTACTCCTTGCATCCTCACTATTCCACTGATCTCCCTCTCATTTACGCACATGTATTCTGTCTTGTTCTTGTTGTGTCTTGTTTAACACTAGAATTATCAAAGCCTACGAAAAAACTCGTAAACCTGGCCCACCTTAAATCCTTTCGCACCTCTCTGTCAGCTTCTTTTGACATGTAAATGAATGTCAAGACAAGCAGCAAGCCGCCTACTATTCCATCCCCCAACCACTGCAGAATGGGCACAAAGTTATCCCAGCTCAAGCCTTGATTATCAGGGAGTCAGGTACCTAGAGCTGTATATGGATATAATAGATTGTTATTTTATGTGTGTTCTGTTCTACAATAATCTATGTTAACACTTTGTTAAAACAGAAACTTTTTTAATATTTTAGTAATAAATGACAAAATGTAGACATAAACGGTATAACGTGTGAAGCCTGAAGTCCAAAGATCAAAATAACACTTTCACAAAAGGTACAAGGATGATTCAACAGCTTCCGTGGCATTGTGGTAAGAATTTTTGATTTGTAATCAAAAGCACCCTGGTTTGATACTGACTGCAGTGTATATTTACTGTTTTGAGTAGTGAGCTGCTGTTATTGTTAATATTATGCAATAAAAACATATATTTGATTTGCATCTCTAACAGCCATTGTAAATTCATAGTACTTGTAAAAGCATTTTTTTTCACTTTTATTCTCTTAGTCACGATCAATATACAACACCCCTCCCCACACACCCCAACCTGACAGGGGATCCGACGCTCTTAAGTTTTTTTTTCAAACTGGGAATAACTGTAGATGTGTTTTCAGACAACGGAACTGGAAATTCACTGATCTGGGGGCCTAAAAGCTGACACACAAACGCTGGTGAATCTGCTTTATTGCTATCTCATTGTCACTGATTATTTTTATTCAGTTTTATTGAGTGTTCCTGCTTATGCTGAATTAGTATGCACCCTATGGTCCATGATGTCAAAGCCGCTCTAACAAAAAACAGAGACATAGGTATATATGATATTTGGAATTATTCACTTAATGACCTGTATAGTATATTTTGGAAAACATTATGGCACTGATGCAACATTATTCATGTTAATTTGCATGCCTTCTTGCGGTTGCAATCAGTGACTGTGTGTTTTTTTTTTCGATATCGCCCAGTTTCCACATTTTGGTGTATGGTGGAGTCTCTTTTGTACTCCAGGACATGATGAAAAAAGAATAGTATAGAGAATGGTTAGTTCCTCGTTTTATGCAATCATCAAATTCATATATTAACAGTTCTCACACATTTCTTCCTACATTTACGATGTATACCTATTGCAATGTACACACCTCTCTATACAAGCTTGACCTAGCGGTGATCAATGCACATGTACTGTAGAAGATGTGCACGGGTCCATTAAGAAAAGAAAAGTGTTCATGGCTCACCTTGCAGAGGAACTTCGTTGTTGCTTCTTACAAGAAAAGCCGTTGGAAAAAGAAAAGGAGGATGCAACATTGATAAGCTTCTGTTCCAAGAGTGCCACTTCCATGTAACAGGAACCACAGCACAGAGAGAAGTGTGTACATTGCAACAGATACACATGTCCTAAATGTAGGAGGGACGGTCCTTGGGTGTGTAAGAACTGTAAACATTTGAATCTGATGATTGTATATAGCACGGAACTGACCTCTCTGTGCTATTCTTTCCTCTGCATGTCCTGGAGTACAAAAGAAACACCACCATGCACCAAAATGTGCAGACTGGGCAAGATTGGGGAAAAAAAAAACATGCAGTCACTGATTACAACTGCAAAAAGGCATGCAAAATAATAATATGAATAATTTTGCATCAGTGCCACAATGTTTTCCAAAATGTACAGGTCATAAAATTAATAATTCTGAATATCATATATACCTACAGTCATATGAAAAAGTTTGGGAACCCCTCTAAGCCTGCATAATACTTTACTTTCAACAAAAAAGATAACAGTGGTATGTCTTTCATTTCCTAGGAACATATGAGTACTGGGGTGTTTTCCAAACAAAGGTTTTTAGAGAAGCAGTATTTAGTTGTATGAAATTTAATCAAATGTGAAAAACTGGCTGTGCAATAATTTGGGTACCCTTGCTATTTTGCAGATTTTAATGCATGTAACTGCTCAATACTGATAACTTGCAACACCAAATTGGTTGGATTAGGTCGTTAAGCTTTGAACTTCATAGACAGGTGTGTCCAATCATGAGAAAAGGTATTTAAGGTGGTCAATTGCAAGCTGTGCTTCCCTTTGACTCTCTTCTGAAGAGTGGCAGCATGGGATCCTCAAAGCAACTCTCAAAAGATCTGAAAACAAAGATTGTCCAGTATCATGGTTTAGGGGAAGGCTACAAAAAGCTATCATAGAGGTTTAAACTGTCAGTTTCAACTGTAAGGCATGTAATCAGGAAATGGAAGGCCACAGGCACAGTTGCTGTTAAACCCAGGTCTGGCAGGCCAAGAAAAGTACAGGAGCAGCATATGTGCAGGATTGTGAGAATGATTACAGACAAAGACCTGCAAGAACATCTGTATGGTGTATTTTTACGTCGTTCTATAATTCAATTTGCACAAAGAACATCTGTATGGCAGGGTGATGAGAAAGAAGCCCTTTCTGCTCTCATGCCACAAACAGAGTCGCTTGTTGTATACAAATGCTCATTTAGACAAGCCAGAATCATTTTGGAACAAAGTGTTTTGGACTGATGAGACAACAATTGAGTTATTTGGTCATAACAAAAAGCGCTTTGCATGGCGGAAGAAGAATACTGCATTCCAAGAAAAATATCTGCTACCTACTGTGAAATTTGATGAAGGTTCTATCATGCTGTGGGGCTGTGTGCTAGTTCCGGGACTGGGGCCCTTGTTAAAGTCAAGGGTTGGATGAATTCAACCCAATATCAACAAATTCTTCAGGAGAATGTTCAAGCATCAGTCACAAAGTTGAAGTTACGCAGGGGTTTGATATTCCAACAAGACAATGACCAAAAACACAGAAATCTACAAAGGCATTCATGCAGAGGGAGAAGTACACTGTTCTGGAATGGCCATCACAGTCCCCTGACTTAAACATCATCGATAATCTAATGGATGATTTGAAGCAGGCTGTCCATGCTTGGCAGCCATCAAATTTAACTGAACTGGAGAGATTTTGTATGGATGAATGGTCAACAATACCTCCATCCAGAATCCAGACACTCATCAAAGTCTATAGGAGGCATCTAGAGGCTGTTATATTTGCAAAAGTAGGCCCAACTAAGTATTGATGTAATATCTCTGTTGGGGTGCCCAAATTTATGCACCTGTCTAATTTTGTTATGATGCATATTGCATATTTTCTGTTAATCCAAGTAATTGATATATCAAATAAACAATGTCACTGCTGAAATACTTCTGTTTCCATAAGGCATGTCATATATTAAAAGGAAGTTGCTACTTTGAAAGCTCAGCCAATGATAAACAAAAACCCAAAGAATTAAGAGGGGTTCCCAAACTTTTTCATAATAATGCATGTCTCTGTTTTTGTCAGTGTGGTGCTGAAATCATGGACCATAAGGTGCATACTAATTCAGTGTAAACAGGTATACTCAATAAAACTGAATAAAAAAATCAAGTGACAATGAGACAGGAAGAAGGCAGATTCACCAGCGTTTGTCCATCCAGATCAGCGAATTTCCATTGTTCCATTGTCTGAAAACACCACTCACATCTACAGTTATTCCCAGTTTAAAAAAAAACTAACAGCATCAGATCTGGGGTGTGGGGTGTATTATGATCGTGACTGAGAGAATAAAAGTGGAAAAAGAAAAAAAAAAAAAAAAGCTAACTTTTACAAGTACTATAAATTTACAATGGCTGTTACAGACACAAATCAAATGTATGTTTTTATTGTATAATATAAACAATAAAAGCAGCTCACTACTCAAAACGGTAAATATACAAGGCTGTCAGTATCAAACCGGGGGACTCTTGATTACAAATCAGTAATTCTTACCACAGTGCCACAGAAGCTGTTGAATCATCCTTGTACCTTTTTTGAAAGTGTTTATTTGATCTTTGGACTTCAGGCTTCACACATTATACAGTTTATGTCTACATTTTGTCATTTATTACTAAAATATGGAAAAAGTTTCTGTTTTAATGATGTGTTTACATAGATTATTGTAGAAATGGAACACACATGAAATGCATGTGTTCCAAATAACGATGTATTATTTCCGTATACAGCTGTAGGTACCTGACTCCCCCATATATCAAGGCTTGAACTGAGAGAACTTTGTGCCCGTTCTGCGGCGGTGGGGGTAGAATAGTAGGCTGCTTGCTGCTTGTCTTGATCAGCACATTTATAAGAAAACAGACACTGATGGAGAGGTGTGAAAGGATATAAGGTGGGCTGGGTTTACAAGTTTTTTCGTAGGCTTTGGTCATTCTAGTGCTAGAGCATATGTCAGCCTCTCCAGGGTCTCCTCAACCTGCTCCCTACTATCGCTACAGATCACAATGTCATCACCAAACATCATGATCCACGGGGACTGCTGTCTAATCTCGTCTGTCATCCTGTCCATCATCATTGCAAATAAGAAAGGACTCTTACGTACTTCTCTGTCACTCAAAACTTCACACGATACCACAGCACATCTTGAGGCACCCTGTCATATGCTTTCTCCAGGTCCACAAAGACGCAATGAAACTCCTTCAAGCCTTTTTTATACTTCTCTATCAAGATCCTCAGAGCAAACATTGCATCTGTGGTGCTCTTTCTTGGCATTAAGCCATACTGTTGCTCACTAATCATCACCTCACTTCTTAACCTAGCTTCCACTACTCTTTTCCATAACTTCATGCTCATCAATTTTATCCTCCTGTAGTTACTATAGCTTTGCACATCCCACTTTATTCGTAAATATCAGTACCAGTAAACTTCTTCTCCACTTCTTGCTGTCACCTTTACTACTTCTGCTGTAGTTGCCCACCTGTCCGGTAACTATTCACATCAACCTAGTGCCTGTCTTACCTCCTCCCTGAACTCAACCTTGATTGAAGTCTTCTTTTTTCAACTTCCACCATTTGATCCTTGGCTCTGTCATTACTCTCCTCCTCTTCTTGGTCCCCAATGTCATCCTACAGACCACCATCCTATGCTGGTTAACTACACTTTCCCCTGCCACCACTTTGCTGTCTTCAATCTCCTTCAGATTGACTATTCTGCATAGGATATAATCTAACTGCGTGCATTTTCCACCACTCTTTTACATCACCCTAAGTTTTTCCCTCCTCTTAAAATACATATTCACCACAGCCATGTCCATACTATTGCCAAAATCCACTATCATCTGACCTTCTTCATTCCTCTCCTTGACACCATACCTACCCATCACTTCCTCGTCTCCTCTGTTCCCTTCACCAACATGTACATTGAAATCCGCTCCAATCACCACTTTCTATCCCTTGGGTACACTGTTCATCACTTCATCCAACTCACTCCAAAAATATTCTTTCTCTTCCATAGCACACCCAACTTCCGGGGCATATGCACTAACAACATTTATCATCACACCTCTAATTTCCAGCTTCATAATCATTACTCTGTCTGACACTGTTTTCACCTCCAAAACACTCTTGATATACTGTTCCTTCAGAATAACCCCTACCCCATTTCTCCTCCCATCCACATCATGATAGAACAATTTGAATCCACCTCCAATCCACCTGGCCTTACTCTCCTTCCATTTAGTCTCTTCCACACACAATACGTCAACCTTCCTTCTCTCCATCATATCTGCTAATTCTCTCCCCTTACCAGTCATACTACCAACATTCAAAGTTCCTACCCTCAGTTCCACTCTCTTTACCTTCCTCCTCTCCTCCTGCCTCCGGATATGTCTCTCCCCTCTTCTTCTCCTTCTTTTTCTTTCTTCTTCTCCTTCGGCCAACAGAACCCCAATTTCCGCCAGCATCCTGATGGCTAACAGTACTCGTGGTGGCCATTGTTAACCCAGGGCTTGACCGATCCGGTATGGAAATATGTATTGTCTGCATATTGAATTGGCAAAATTTGACACCAGATGCCCTTCCTGGCTTAACCCTCTCCATGTATCTGGGGTTTCGACCGGCACGAAGAAACACACTGGTTTGTGCATCCCCTATGACTGGGTTGCATCTGCTGTGTCTGAGTTATTTAATTAGCTTCTGCAAAAAGCAAAATTTCACCCCAAGGATAAATAAAGATCCATATATTCGATCTAAGAGTGCATATTCAAGATTTTTTTTTTAAACTTCTGTGGATGGAAAAGATACTGAAATGCAAATTGAATGAACAAAACTGTTTTTCCAAAATGAGCACCTACACCTTATGTACCAGGATTTTTTATGTACATTGTACATAAAGATTTCTTTCAAAACTGCAGGGCAGAGAAATCCTAAAAATAAACTCTTAAGTATTCATTACATGCTTTATGTAAACAACTGAAACAACACTGTAAACTATGTGTGTACTCTTGGATCAAAAGCAAGAACTGATTTGTTTACTGTTGTAAGGCTTTTGCAGGTTTGGGCAAAGTTGATCTAGGAAAAAGGTTTTATAGTTCTAATGTATAGAGAATAATTTTTTTTAAACTAGATGAAGTGAACAATCACTGCCTTGGCTGCTGTAACAGTCCTAGTATACAAATAGTCTAGTCAATTCAAAATAATAATAATAATCATTGATTTACTTTGGTTGCAGTATATCTCCATTATTGAAGGTTGCATTCCCAAGTCTCTACAATACTACTCTTATTGTTCAATTTTTTGCTAAAAATGACTATCTCTCTCTAAAATCCTGTGTATTCATTCATTTTCTAACTTGTTTTTTTCCTGTTAAGGATCATGATGAGCCTGGCCCTAACCAGGCAGCAAAGAGTGCTATGCAGGAAATCAGAGTGTGTGGGCATGGGCATATTTGGACTAATACCAATATAGATTCTGGAACTACATACAGCACAATCTCTATGCAGAAAGTACCAACCTGAAGGCTTGCACTGTTTAGTTTTTTTGTCTGCCTTTCTATCCTAACTATAGTAACTACAATTCCTATCATTTGCTTGTTTCTAACTTATGAAAAGTACACAATGCTTAAGAGGAAAATATATTTCTGATATTGTTTTACTTTTTTTGTATAATCAGCAGCAGACTAGAAAAAGATAGATTTGCCTTTTACACTCTGTAAAACTGTCAGAAGTTGTTAATTTTCAGGTTGTGCATTTGCACAAAAAGCTAAAAATTACTTTGATATGGCCGGTGTGCTTGACCTTTTATCTTATCAGTGGGAACAATTAATGCTAAAGCCAGATGTTATTTGAAATAATTTTTTTCAACAAGGACACAGAAGTGAAGATTAAATCTGTTTTCAAGTATATTTTACAAAAAAAAAAAAAAAAAAATAGGAAACAGTTTGTCCAGAGTTGTGGCTGAAAGTGGCCGTTTGAAACATTAGTTTCTGTTTTGGAAACACTAGATGAATAATATTTAATGACTTGTTTTGAATGAATGGCATGCACTTGGTTGAAACGTTTTGTTATGTTAATTTTTTTTAAAACTAAGTACAAAATTATAAATATATTGATAGTATTACTGTACTCTTGCAATGCAGATCAGGTCCAAGACAGTGTATAGATATAGATATAGATGGCAATGGGTGTAAAACAAAAACATTAATAATTTTAAAGAAAGGACATTCTACAAGGGTGGCATGGTAGTGCAGTGGTAGTGCTGCTGCTCACAGTTAGGAGACCTGGGTTTGCTTCCCGGGTCCTACCTGCGTGGAGTTTGCATGTTCTCCCCATGTCTGCATGGGTTTCCTCTGGGTTCTCTGGTTTCCTCCCACAGTCCAAAGACATGCAGGTAAGGTGCATTGGTGATCATAAATTGTCCCTGGGGTGTTTGTGTGTGTGCCCTGTGGTGGTCTGGCGCCCTGCCTGAGATTTGTTTTCTGCCTTGCGCCCTGTGTTGGCTGGGATTGGCTCCAGCAGACGCCCGTGACCCTGTAGTTAGGATATAGTGGGTTCGATAATGGATGGATGGATGGACATTCAACAAATTGCATGACAATACAAAAAACCTTAATTCAAAGAGCTTGAATTTTACTTTTGCAGAATATGTGATATTGATTCATCTTTTACTCATTACAGTTTCACATTCACAACCATGTGTTTTGTAAAATTAAGATGGATGTTTAATATTTACAATATCTAGACAAACTAATTGTGGAATTAATGACTGAAATGCTTTACTGTGGGATATTCAAAGTGAGTTACTAACATTGAGTTAGCTCAAAAGACTACAAAAAAGGCCATAACTAGAAATTGAACACAACACCAGATAGGAAACTACACAATCTAAACCATACTTCAACAGCTCCATACTCAAATCACATTAAGACATTTTAAAGTTGTCAGCCTACATGACTTCATGTCTTTAGAAATGTCCTAATACTTTATATGT